>NW_026867722.1:55024-124944 GCF_020745735.1 Hemiscyllium ocellatum | reverse complement strand
CCATTTTTTACTTAAGGAAACCGGAACACCTGGAGAAAGCCGACGCAGACACGGGGCGAATGTGCAAAGTCCGTACAGATAGTTACCCGAGGGTAAAATCGAACCTGGGATCCCGGCGATGTGAAGCATCAATGCTAACCACTGAGCCATGATGCTGCCCTCCGAGTTCATAAGTGGATTATTTCAATTAATTCGAAATTTGGCCTTGGTCACCAATTCACTATAGTAGTTGTTTCCAAAAGAATGACTCTTCAGTTGATATTGTGCTGTAAAATGTAACTATTTATTTAAAAAGTAGGGATTGGGGATACCTAAAGCACTGTGCAGATTAAATTACTCAGGTTTCATTTTTCACAGCAAACCCAGTTTAATCAGGGCTAGAACAATTAATTGACTCAGGACTCAGATTACTTGTGAAACCGATCAAAGCAGTGAAATTGATCTGTTGTTCATCGAATTGAGCAGAATTTCCAAATTGTCTTTGCCAATCATATTTTCCAGCCAGAAAACTTGTGTGTAATATACAGCAGAATGGAAAGGCATTTCTTGATCAATTATAACCACAGTTAAGGATTTTGTTTGCAAAGGTAACAACTTCTGGAATATTATACTTTTGAAATTCAATTTATATTTCTCTATGACTTGTTAAACTGTTTAAAGATAGACATTGTGGTTTAACTATGTAGTTGAGTTCTGAACGTGGATTGTAAAGAGTGGATTAGGTTAATCTTTAATTATTACTTCTCGTTAAGAATCGCGCCTGAAGGTATCTGTTTTCCCTTCATTTCCAAAACCCTGCGACTTACCTTTCACGTAACGTCAAGCTTTGTGAAGTTTCATTTGGCATGCTGATTGCATTGAATGAGAAAGAGGAAACTGGAGCGGTTCACTGACAGAAATCATGTGAACAGTGCAATAACAATGTAGAATACTCAACATAGCAAAGATCAACAAATGACAACACGATGTGTTTGCAGCAGAGCTAGCACTGCAAACAGTTTCAACAGAACCAAGAACATGATGTAACCTCACAAGAAAACCCGAACTGAAGTCTAACAGAACTGCTCAGAATCAAGTAAATTAATGATTAAATTGAACAAATAGTAACAAGTCATAACATCAGTTTTGTTTGTGAGGGGACGTAACATTTAAAGCTGTAACTTTTCCGGCAAAGGTTAGATTTATTTCCCAACTGTACACCCTTGATGATCATGACAATCTAGTGCAGCATTTTTAGGCATATAATGATTAATCTCTTTAAGGACAAAACAAAATTTCTCTAATGGAAAAATATTAAGACAATATAAAAAATTTAATATTGTAGTAAGTTAGTTTCAATTTTGTGAACTGAGCAATTCTGCAGTTGCAGAATTTAGTCCCAAATTTTATTTTGAATGAACCGACTGAAAACAAAATTCGGTTAATTTACAATTAGAAATGCGATTTTTAAAAAAAATCACCACTGTATTAAAAAGTCAAGTTTTTCATTCCTCGCGCTTCTTTATTTCTGCCTTAAGTTGGTTTTCAGACAGTTACAAACAGATGCAAATTTTTCAATCAAGCTGAGTTAAAAATGGCATACAAATTTAACAAATGCCGAAACGATTCAGGAAAACCAAAGAACTTCACAAAGATTTTCAATTAAAAGTAATCCAGAGAGACCATCTTATCGCCAGAAAGAAAACACCAATTACAGAAAGCATGAAAACACAGATCAATTGCACAAACTGAATAAGAATCCAATCAACTCAATTCAACAGATTCGAGGAAAATAAAACCAGAATCCAATCAATTGAAAACAACAGACTTAAATGAAACATAATCAGAATCTCACCAATTCAATTCAACAGAACCAAATAAAACAATTTCAAAATTCAATCAACACACTT
Source organism: Hemiscyllium ocellatum (assembly GCF_020745735.1). NCBI lineage: Eukaryota > Metazoa > Chordata > Chondrichthyes > Orectolobiformes > Hemiscylliidae > Hemiscyllium > Hemiscyllium ocellatum. The sequence goes on along the minus strand of NW_026867722.1, from coordinate 123,055 downwards.
CAGCAAAACTAAGTAAGAGCACAGTCAGAATCCAATCAACTCATTTCAACCGAATCAACTGAAACAAATTTAAAATCCGAACAACTCAATTCAACAGAATCAAGTCAAACGATCTTAGAATCTCAATCAACAGAATGAAACATAGCCCTGCAAAAAATTATGACAGTTTCTAACCTGCTTGTCATCAACAAAATTAGCAAAATAAAGGTGAAAATATAATCATGGTAAGAACATAATGTGTACAGGAAATATATTCAAGAAATGGATAATGATATTTTAGCATTTTTAATCATGTTTGGTAATATTTTGAACATCTTCAACTTCTTAGCATTTGTTGTCGATAAGAAAACCGATAGTCCCAGTGTCACTGTCGTTAAACATTATTTATACCTGACTGATTAAGAGACATTAAGTAACCCAGCCACACTGAAAGCCCATCGGATCGAAACAAAGAGACACTCAGAGTAACTGACTCCGTCACAACCATTATAACCACTTGCTGAGCCTTAACTGAAGTCTATAATCAGCCTGAACAAAAATTATTCCGAACCAAACCAAACTCAAGACAGAATATGAGTTTCATTTAATACAGAAATTAATCACATGAATGGAAAGTTTTTAAAAAATCACAGTTAAGGTTAAAATTCTCACCTGAAGTCACTGTCACCATGGTCCCTTGGCCCCAGTCATCAAGATAGGCACAGTGTTACATTGTCTGCACTGGGCCACATAATAACTAGCTCTGCATAAAACAATCCAAAAATCTCCCATTACATTTTCGGAACCACTGGCAATATTAAGTCACAATGAAGCTACATCACATGCGCTAGTGAATTCTGATCATTCTTAATAAATTTTTATGTTGTTTTATATTTCACAGAGTAACACTTGAGCTGATTCTCAAAATAACCAATTGGTGTATCAATAATTATCACCACTTTTACAAATTAAACATGCACAGAAGCCCAGAGAACTAATACTGCACTGCAAGTTAAGACGGTTTGTAGAAATAATCACTGACGTGTTGCAAACAATAGGGTCTGAAAGGTTTTTGTATCGATCATAATTGCAGTGAATATCCACCTACCCACTGCTCTTGCGCAGTAATAGATGGCCGTGTCTTAGATCTTCAGGTTTCCCATGTTCAACACAAAAATGTTGTCTGAAGTCTCTTTGGACGCAGTAAATCGGCCCAATATCGCTGGTGCATAGTTTTTGTCGACTGAAGTATAGTAGTACAGCAGCCATTCCAGGCCCTTGCCGGGAACTTGTCGGACCCAGTGCATGTAGCTGCTGCCAAGATTGAACCCGCTGGTTTTACAGGTCAGTCTCAGGCTACCAGCAGGAGGGCCAGTCTCTGCCTCTGGCTGAGTCAAAACAACCTCTGACTGGACACCTTTGAAAAGAAAACAAATTAAATTGCAACATTAACGCTGATGAAATGATGGCTGAGTCTTTGACATTCCTGAGGTAGACTAACATTGAGACAGTATCAAAGAAAGACTTGAACAAAAAACACTCACATGATAAGAAAATCAGTAACAAACTGAGAAAAATTGTCGATACAATCATTCTGATAAATTGTGAGAAAATATTCTGTCAAGATCTTTCTAAACAAAGCCGATCCAGGCGTGTTGAATTACGGTCCAGTGCCCAGGATTTATGTGGCCATCAGAAGGGGCAGGCTGATAGCTTCCGACTCTTGGTTTCCAGTTGGAGTCTGAGACCGGATCCTGGTATCAGCTTGCACAGCCCGAAAAGATGGGTTCATGTATTTACATGAGATTACGCTTGAACTTGGAGATATACACATCTTAGGATATTTGTTTTGCTGAATAGCTTCTTTGGAAGTGTTTTTTTTAAATGGTGGAAGTAAATTTGAGTAGCTTCAGGTCTGTTTCAAATGCTAGTTGCAAGTACTTTGTTTTAAAAAATACAAAACGAATTAAATTGGAATTTAACTCCCTGTATTTCTAAATTCTTTCACAATCAGATAAAACTAAAATCAAAGTTCAAAGATATTAACAGCTAATAAAACAATTGAGCATTTTTTTTTCTGGACACTGCAATTCTCTGTCGCACTTCAAAATAACATGTAATTCATACTAGACATTGCAAAAATCAATTTAGGCAACTGAATATATAGCGTGTTCAAAGTGATTATATTTAGAATATTCAATTGCAATTTAATTCTACATTCAACCACAAGCAGATAAAACTAAATAGAACTTCACTAATATTATTAGCCATCAAATTTAGTGGCGTTATTTTTACTGTCCCTCAAAGTCTCTCTGATGTTACGAAATAATACATCATTTCCAATCTGCGTTTCTGAAATCAATCTAGGCAACCTAATATAGATCATGTCTGAAGAGATTATATTCAGAATGTGATTGTATGTCACTAAACAGTTTGGTTCCTGAGATTAGAAGCAGAATGTCTCTCCTTGCATCTTCTTTTTTGAATTGCTTCGACCCTAAGATGCATCATAAAGGAAAGCTGTTTGCCTGAGAAACAAAAAGTGAGTTGGCACTGATATACAACACCCAGGTAACCTTTTAAAAGAACATCTAATGAACTAGAACAAGCCAGTCCATTAGTTAAAGCAAAATCCTCAAAATCTAAACCATTGCAGGTAACTGTCTGGGTACATCAGGAGTGTTTTGTTATATTAGTGCGTATTTCAATAATAATTACCACGAATGTTGGTCATAAACAGTACATTTCTCTGCTCACTGATAGGGACAGTTAACTCGTAACAATCAGCAAACATTCGGCGTTACATTACACCTGTATTAACCAAGTATAAAAGGGCCCATTTCGTTTTAATGAGGTGCATGAATCAGAGAATCGTGCATTAAGTGATGTGAGTTTGAACCAATTCGTATTTGTCAATTTATTTTGAAATAAAAATAACAAATGTTACTGCAACGTGGGATTTTGGTCAATTAATTTCATATTCAGAAGCTTTAAATATACTGAATAAATGGGCTGAACTAACCAGAACGTAATTGCATTCAATTTCCTGTTTTCTCATAATCATACGGTGAATGCTGTATTCAGTGACTTTCCTTTCAAAAGAAGAAATGCAAAGTGGAATGTGTCCATTGTGAGAAAATGGGAAAATATAGTTTGGTAGGATCTTATTTTGGTTGCTTCATTTCGTCTTTTGATGCAATACTTGGCAGCAAATAACCTAACTGCCGAAAAGGTCCTTGAGTTCCCAGTTTCATTTACTGGAGTTTCTGCAGTGGATCAAAGATATTTTGACTCATTGTTGCCGAGGTGGTGGAAAGCCAATTGCAAACTATCTCCACAGAATCAATTCTGCACAGCAACAAAGCTGGTGAACATTTTATTTTTAAGTTATGTGTCTTGGAGAACTCGTCCCTCCTCTCATTGAAACAAGAATTCGCGAAGTCTCAGACACAATATAAACGTCAACAGTTCATTCTAGGATCATGACAACACTGTTCAATATTGAGAAAAAAAGATAAATAGTCGCAGAGTCATGGAGTGATTAAGCATGGAAACAGAAACTTTGGTCCAGCCAGTCCATGCCAGTATTATCCCAAACTAAACTGATCCCACCTGTGTGTACTTGGCCCATATCCTTCCAAATGTTTGATATTCATTTACTTATCCAAATGTCGTCTGAAAGTTTTAACAGTGCCCGCCACAAACCATTCTCTGTGAAAAAGCTGTCTCCGTTATATATTTTACATTGTTTCTCCTCTCATAATAAAAATATGTCACCTACTGTTGAAATCCACCAACAGAGTGAAAATACAGTGGGCGGCATGGTGGCTCGGTGGTTAGCACTGCTGACTCACAGTGCCAGAGACCCGGGTTCAATTCCCGATTCAGGTGACTGACTGTGTGGAGTTTGCACATTCTCCCCGTGTCTGCTTGGGTTTCCTCTGGGTGCTCCAGTTTCCTCCCACAGTCCAAAAATGTGCAGGTTAGGTGAATTGGCCACGCTAACTTGTCCTTCGTGTTAGGTGTACGGGAATGGGTCTGGGTGGGTGTGTGTCGGTGTGGACTTGTTGGGCCGAAGGACCTGTTTCCACACTGTACGTAATGTAATATGCCAATATCTTAGTCAAAACTTGAAGACAATCCCAGCTCCAAACATTTACAAAATATCATTTGGATCATCCTTGTGCCCAAAAAAGATCTCACCTTTAATCAATGGTTTCTAAAAGTTGCTTGTGTATCTGTCGTAAAGGACGTTTTCCTAAACTTCTGAAGTGCAAATTGTTCACATCCATCGGATTAAAGTAACATTTCGTGAATTACCCCACACACAAAAAAAATCAAGCAAATTTGTTAAAACGAGTTGCTCTGAGGAAGTGTACGATGGATTCATTTATCAAACTAAATCATTTCCAATATTGTGAGGCCTCGTCTATCTTCTGTACAATGGTCTAAATTGTAAGTTGTGGATCTGACTGCAGATGAAACTGATTTGTGTAGAAGTATGGTTTGAGTCTTTCACATTGTTAATATTTATTGCTGACTTTATTTGATTGGAGGGACGTTGTACCAGGCATCGTTTGGCACCATCATATACACCATTAATTTCCACATCGCTGGTGTCATGTACAGTTTATTGATATGTGATGCTTTGAAACGAAAGCTTTGAAAATTTCCGGTATGAATCATGTCAAGAAGAGCTATTCGCCATTCCACTCATGGCTTTATAAACTTACATGTAGTCACTCCCAACCCCGAACTCTCAACCTCCAGTGAAAAATGTTCAAGTCTATCTGGATTTCCAACATTGATTCTGTTCCCGCACATTCCGTTGTTAAAGATCCTCCTGCCGCCCCAGGTCCACAGACAGCGTCCCTTGATACGAGTTCAAAGAAGTGAAAGGAAGTTGTCCCACTATATTGTTTAATTTTATTTGGCTTCAAAAATAAATATTCATGTTATTGCTGATTTATTGGAGAATGCAATGTGCCAGTATTTGCTGAAATACATGCAGCACCATCCTGAACCTGATTTGCAGGTTCACCTGCTGCTCACATACGCAAGTGGGCATCAGGGAACAGTGAACATTGCCCATCCCCACAACAACCCACCGACACACACAACCTCCCCTGTACTTTGCACTTTGTGAATTGCATATTTTTAATAATCAATTAATCGGAAGTGGTTTTTAAAACTTATTTACTTCATGTTGCTGATCTTGGCAAGATAAACGTATGTTTCTGTCAGCTTTTCTGGAGAGCATGTCTGCATTTTTCACATGTCATTTCCATTGATTCATGTTGCTGATCTTGGCTAAACAAACGTACGTTGCTATCACCATTTCTGGGGAAAATGTCTGCATTTTTCTCCTTTAAGTCAAGAATACTCAAAACGTCTTGAGAAACATCTACCCCTTCTTTTTCCCCATAAGCCAGGATTTACAACATTGGAAATCATATCTATGATGAAAGTGGATTAGACCCTACGCAATGTTCCCAAATATTTACTTGAAGTGCTATCACCAACAGGTTTGTGGACAACATACTTTAAAGTGGGTGTCAGCTGGAAAGGTCTGTTTTCAGGTGGCACAGGTGCGATGGGCGAAGCGGTCTCTCATTGTCGTGAAAGATTTCTACAACTCTAAATTCATCTTGCCTACTTTGTCTAATTCAGAGGCTCTAATTCAAATGATTCATTCCGGAAACATTCCAAGCCTTCGTTTTAATGATGTCACATGTCTATAAATTCCACCTGACACTCCAGCTCGCGATGTGGAAAATAATGGTCTAATTAATGGTGCCAGATGATGCCTAAGACAACATTCCTTTATTCAACTAAAGTCAGCAATATTAATTAACAAATCGAAAAGCACAAACTGTGCTTTTACCCAGTTTCACCTGCAGTCAGACCCAAAATTCAAACCATTAAAGCTCTCACAGCACTCATCCATTCAACACTGAAACGGTTGTTCAAAGATATTTTGCATATGTGTGTGTGCATGAGTGTGCCTGTTCATTATAAGCTACTCAACATTACAAAATCAGAAAGACAAGAGTAGGGGTTCAAGCCCCTTTACACTGCTACATCAAATGATTTCCATGATTGTACAGTCGATGTATGTGCTGGGTAAATCTCCCTCCATATTGCACTGTCCAATGCATCATATCAAATACATTTTGGTTTATAGTAGAACTGCATCCAGGATTCCCTGAAAAAAATCCTCCCAGAGCAGGCACAACACAGAATCGATACAGAATAAATCGCCTTGTAGAATATTAAACATTCCATGAGATATGCAGAAAAGGTTAAATATAGGCTAAATATGCATTACGCTGAGCCATTAAACATTCCTCAGCCAAGAATTATACTGGTGAGATAAAATGATAACACTAACACAGTAAAGTTTTGCAGCCTCAACCATTTACAGGTCACTCAATACTCAGACAGATTTTCGAGAACATCTTGCCCTACTGATTCAAATCACTGTGAAGAAAAGGATGAATTTGGCTGAGAGGATATGTTGATGAGGTGTTGACTTCATGTTATTGAGGAAAACCTTGACTGACTGTGGAGAGGCAAAACAAGACATCAGCTTTAAAGACAAAAGGGGGCAAGGCAGGAGGGGAAGAGAGAAAGAGAGAGACTGAAACATTGGTTGTGCCAATATATCTCTTAATTTTTTTTGACTAAACATGACAATTGATACCTCTGTCATTTAAGAATCATACATCCTATGTATCAAAACGGTCCAACATAAATTACTATTGGAATGCATTCAGTTATTTGCATTTTTTGCCAATAATCGTGCTTTGTGTTTGTGGGGAAATACAAATTGGGGTTTTGTTGTTCTGTAATCTATTCTGAGAGTTCTATTTCTGTGTTAAGTTACAGAAATGCTTAATTGGTTTCATGGAAGTGTTGATGACAGCAAAGCCAGATGAACGAAATAATTTACTGGTAAGTTTTAATTCGAAACAAGTTTATTTAAGAATGTTGACAGTTTGCAGAAAGGAATACAAATTAATGAACATTAATTGTAAGAGATGCTATTTATTTCAGGAAATTAAACACAATTTAACACTTTTATTTAGATTAAGAATTCCGTTCTGAAAGTTCTGCAATTAAACGTCTCTGTCCAACTACTCTGAATGTCCCATTGATTTATATTGTAGTCCGTTTAGACAGGAAAATATCAAAAGGTGCAACACAGCTCAAAGTGCATTTTAGAATATTCATGTAAAATATTTGAAGTGACATCAGGAACTGCCGCAACAACTACATTTAATTGATGTAGTTGTTGCGAGATATCATCAAGCATTATTGATATAGTTGTTGCTAGGTTTCATCACGCATATATTTTCTTATATTCTTTCCTAAAATGTTGACATTGCTGGCAAGGTCAGCAATGAGTCCCTATCCCCGAACGCCCATTGTATAGCTTGTGAAGGCCACTTCAGAACGCAATGAATTACTTCCCGATTGCTCCGGAATCTCATGTCGGCCAGATCAGGTAAAGGCGATAGACGACTTTCCTAATTCATTAGTGAACCAGCTGATTTTGTATTTTTTCCATTGACTTTGATAACATTGCCACCATTCGGCTTTTTTTCTGATTCCATGATTTCTTTGAATTCGAATTTCACCCTGGGAAAACGATGGTATTCCAAACCCTGTCCATTCAGCATCAAAATTGAGTTCGGGAAAACTGGTCTCGTGATATCACCACTGTGTTCCTAATTTTGGAAATGCAGGAGGCATGCACGGAAAGCGGTCACAAACAGAAATGCAATAATACGGACACTTTGTATAATGAACCAATATTGGACTGGAATACTGGCAAGAGTTATATTTCTGTTTACAGCAACGTCACAGGAGACCATTCATCCAATCATTTATCTTAAAATCTCTATCGGACTGTCTGAGCAGCCTGACTCCCTTGCTACATAATTCCCACATTTGTATTCTGCTTCTCTTTCAGATTTCCATACTCCACCACAAATTCCACTTTTTGACTTCTTGTTTGAAATATGAAAATGTCAGTCACATATCTCAAGAAGGTGGTCATCAGCTACTTTTTTGAAAGCCTACCATCTTGCTTGGGTAATTATGGTTGATCTTTCTGAAGAAGATTTATTACAACTGATTGACTTCTTATTCGAGAGTGTCGTGCTGGAAAAGTACAGCAGATCAGGCACAATCCGACGAGCAGAAGAATTGATGTTTCGGGCATAATCCCTTAATTAGGATACCTAATGCTGCCTAATCTGCTGTGCTTTTCCAGCATTGCACTCTCGACTTTGAGCTCCAACATATGCAGTCCTCACTTTATGCTAATGGATTTCTGAGTCAGATTTGGCACAGGAAAGGAACCGTCATCTTATTGTTGGACTGGTAGGCCAGGCCAAGTCGACAGGGCAGACGTTCCCCTCTGAAGGACAATACTGGAACATGTAATGTGCATCAAAACTGTGGTAAGTCTGTGATTATCGTTCATTACACCAGCAGTTTCATTTCAAATCCTTTCATTAATTAAAGTTGCCATGCTAGAGGTTGAAATCTTGATTCTGGAACTTTACTCCAAGCTTTTTGATTGTTTATTAAGTACTCGTAATGCCCCCTCAAACACTTAATCGAGCTATCATGTTTGCGACGAATAGTTATTTTATTGACTCATGGGATGTGGTGGTTGTTATTAGCCGTTTGTCGGTATCCTTCAGAAGATAGCATTAAGTTGCGTTTCTGAAATACCATGTTCAACGTGCCCTGAGGAAGGGAATGCCAGATTTTGACCCAGCTACAGTAAAGGATAGATGATATATTTCCATGTCAAGATGCAGAGTGGTTTAGAGAGGAGCTTACAGTTCTGTTATTCCCATGTATCTCCTGCTCTTGTTTTTCGAGTTGCAATTGGGAGTAGGAAGTTACTCTCTAAGGAAGTGGCCAAATGACTGCAGTGTAGTTTTTTAGATAATGCATATGGCAGGAACTGAACATCAGATCTGGGGCAATGGACGCTTGTGAACATGCTGCTGATCAAGTGGGATGCTTTGTCCTGGACATTGCCAAGCTTCTTGACAGCAGTTAAACATGCTCCTATCCAATAAAAGGTAGAGCTGTGCTATTACAGTCCTGACTTCTGTCTTTTCTACAGTCAATTCTTTATGCGAGTCAGGAGGGTGAGTTACTCGCTGCAGTAATCCTAGCCTCTGGCCTGCTCTTACAACCAATGTATTTATATGAAGTTTCCAATTCAATTTCTAATCAACAAAAAAACCCAGGATGTTGATGGTGAGAGATTCAATAATGGTAACAATATCATGGGGTTTTAGTTAGATTGTCTCTGATGGTCGCTGATTATTGTCTGGCAGTTTTGTGGTGTGAATGCTACTTGCCAATTGTCAGCACAAGTATGGATATTGTACAGATCTTCTGGCATTTGACTGTGGACTAATTCCGTGTGCGAGGAGTCAAAAAAAGTGCACTTTTCATTTCTAACCATCTGATGGAGGAAATGTCATTGATGAATTAGCTGAAGATGGATGGCCCGAGGACACTTTCTTGAAGAACTCTGACAGAGATTTGCTTCGGCTGAATTGAGTGACCTTCAGCAACCAGAACCATCGTCCAATGTCTGTCCAGGCAGCGGGGAGTTTGTCACTTAATATCCATTGATTCCAGTTTTGCCAGGGCTCCATAATACCTTACTCTGTCAAATTTGACTTGATTATCAAAGGCTGTCACTCTCCCATCATTTCTGGAATTCAGTTCTTTCTCCATGTTTGCATCAAGTCTGTAATTCAGACAAGAGCTGAGTTGGCCTTTCTAATCCACATTGAGCATCACCGAGCAGATTATTGCTGGGCCATTGTTGCTTGATAGCATCGTTGATAGCACCTTCCTACACCTAACTCAAGATTGGGCTTGGACTGATGGGGCAGTAATTCGTCAGGATGGTTTGTCCTATTTTCAGTGCACAGGACATGCCTGACCTATTTTCCATGTTGTCGAGTCGATTCCAGTGTAGTAGCTGTACTGGGACTGCTTGGCTAGCAGAAGTCAACAGTATTATTGTAATAATTTTGTCAGGCTCCATAGCATTTGCAGTAACGAGAGTCCCAACAATGTCTTGAAATCACATGGAGGGAAGCAATTTCCCTGAAGACAGGTATCTGTAATATTGGTGGTCATTGGAAGATGCCAAGATGGATAATACAATTGGCACTTCATGCTAAAGATTGTTGTGAATGCTGCAGCCTTACTTTTTGCACTGATATGTTATGCTATCTATCACAGAGCATGGGAATATCTGTGGAACCTATTCCTCGAATGAGTTGTTTAATTAAAAACCATAATTCACGACCTGATGTGGCAGCACTGCGGTCTGAGACCCGAGTTTCCTGAATTAATAGTCAAACCACAATACCTGGAAACTATCGTCCACACCTAACTCACCACATGATGTGGCTATGCACAACAAGAGATCGCTTACCTTTTGTGTTTTGTAGGTTCCAACTGTGCATCGTATATTTGCTTAAATTGTTAGTCTCGAAAATGCTTTATTTCACAGACCTCAGGATATAATATTTCGTTTTCAATTCATTCTTCTGTCGGAAAGGCAAGTCATCGATGTCATACTGTATTCCAAGGATTTCCTCCTCCTCAATTGCAAAACTAAACGTTTTTCACCTTATCTTTGATCTTACTCATCAAAATTGCTACATTCTTGACGAGATCATTAATATACACTGCAAACAGCAAAGAATCCAACACAAAGTCTTATAACAAGCCACTGGACAAGATATGTCTTCATAAAGATTACCGTCGACCATTACCCTCGACCTTCTGCCACCAACTAAACCTTCGATGCATTTGCCAAACTGCAAAAGATCCCATGAACTCTTTACTTTACTGAAGATACAAGCTCTTGTCAAAAACCTCATTGAAGTCAAGAAGCATTTCATTCATTTTTGACACTCGTTGACAAATCTCATTACCTCTTCGGAAAGCAGAATCAACCATGTCCGATATGATATCACTTCCACCAAAGACATGCTGAATTTTAATGTTTACAACTTGCAATTCCAACTGTTAATGAATGCTGTCTCTTAGATTTATTTATTAACTTCCCTCATGCTTTCTACTTTTAAACATAGATTTATGAGCGAAACTACATATTGTCGTTTACCTCCTTTGGCCCAATGGTAACTCTTCGTATCTCTCAGATAGGTAATTTATTATGACTTAAATAATCTTTTGACGCTTCGTTTTTATTCTGGAAAAAGGGAATCGAATTGAATGTAATTTTGAGGCCAACAGCCGTTTGTTCTTGATACTGTCTGTGTGTTCACCCACAGAGGCAAGATGACTGTTTGTGCTGATAATACAGAATGTAGCGCCTGGTGTATCATTCTCAGCTGACACACAACTTCCTGTTTGTATGTGCCAGCAGCTAGCAAACATCTCACTTCTCATCAGAAAATAAACTCAGGGGACACAATCTGGCGGAAACATCTGCCAATGTGGCCTATATCAGGGCACAAAGTGTAAAATGTGCATTGAAACGACCTTTCAATCGCTGTTTTGTGGTCCGATACCAGGACGTCATTGGACGAGTCTCCCGACTATGTAACAAACCCATTCGAATCACCACCGTCTGGAACATATCGACTGCACCTATTCCTGTCTTTGAGGAACTTCTTGTTACTCTCACTTCAGATTTAATGTTCCCAGTTTTAGATTCTGTTTTCTGTATCTATCACCTCCCCAGCTGAATACATTCTGTTTGATCTATTAATAGATTTTCATCAATTAAGCAAACAATTTCGTAGAGACAGGTATGTCGGTGTGTCCGATTAACAGAATCCATATATGGAGAGATCACCTCGTCTTGTCTAACGCTGACCGACATTGAATTGAAATAAAGCACAGCACTGTATAGCTTCAAACTTTGCAAATCATAGTTGAAAGGGCTAATTCTAACGGCTAAGTATTTTCTCGATTATTTCAGAAACTATGATTGAAAATGCCTAGTTTTAACAGAGTTTCAAATATTCTTAAAATTTGAAGTCACTGACATTTCCCACAGTGAGCTTTGTGGTATTTAACGTTCTGGTCAAAATTTGCTTCAAGCGGAAGTCTAAAACATTGTTTTTTCTGAGTTACCAGCCATTGTCCTTGCAGTTCCATAAAAAGTGCGAGCTATTGATAAGCCCCAGAATGAACAGAATGACAAGGCCTTGTACACATGCAAACACCATGACACAGGCCTTGAAGCTCACCAGTTTTTCCTGTTACACTAACGCAAGCAGTACCCTGCCTCTCACACTCTCATTCACTTGGCTGAACAGCTCAACTGTCAACTACTTTTACTTCCAATCTTCTCATTACCTCCAACCTAAAGGAGTAGACATGGGCACCCGGATGGGCCCAAGCTATGCCTGCCTCTTCGTCGGATATGTGAAACAGTCAATCTTCCACAGCTACACCGGTACCATTGCCCACCTTTACCTCCGCTACATTGATGACTGTATCAGCGCCATTTCATCTCGGAGTTTGAACAGTGCATCAACTTCACTAAAACATTCCACCCTGACCTCAACTTCACAGGGACCATCTGGGACACTCCCTCCCATTCCTAGACCACTCCATCTCCATCACGAATTAACGACTAAACATTTACTACAAGCCCACTGACTCCCACAGCTACTTGGACGACATCTCCTCCCACCCTACCTTCTGTAAAAAAAATCCCTTCTTCTCAATTCCCTTGCCTCCACCGCATCTGCTCCCAGGAGGACCAATTCCACCATAGAACGTACTAGATAACCTCATTTTTCAAAGACTACAATTTCCCCTCCCACCTGGTCGACAATGCCCTGGAAACCCGCACCCCCTCCAATCGCAGCAGGGAGCCCTCTTGGTCGTCACCTTCACCGCAATGACCTTGCATATATCATATCATCCTCCACCACTTCCACCACCTGCAAGCAGACCCCATTACTTGGGGTATATTTCCCTCCCTACCACTATCTGCATTCTGCAGACAGCATTCCCTCCACGACTCCCTCGTCAGGTCCACGCCCGCCACCAGCCCACTCCCCACCCCGTCATCTTCCCCTGCCACCGAAGGAAGTGTAAAACCTGCGCCTACGCCTCCCCCTCACCTCCGTCTGAGTCTGTACCACCAGATTTGGTGTCATCTACATCAGGGAGACAGGATGTCAACTTGTGGATCATTTCAAAGAACATCTCTGAGACACCTGCGCCAATCAACCCCACGGCCCCTTTTCTGAACACTTTAACTCCCTCTCCCACCGATCAATAACAGGCTGTTCATATTCTGTTCATTTCCACTGAATAAATACAAGATAACTGGTTCTGAATTTAAATGGTATGGTCAGGATTTATTTCGATAAAAGCAGGAACAGTGTATTTTGACATAACAGATGGAGAGATTCACTTCCTGAAAAAGCAGCTCGAGTGATACAAGCTGACACCAAACCAAGTTTGGTCCAAACAGAGGCAAAATGCAGCATATATATGTGTGTGTGTGTGTGTGTGTGTGTATATATATTCTTGAGTGAAATAAATTTAAAAAAAACTATCTTAGCCCCGGAACAAGATAGGGTGTATTAAGTATAAACAAAGACACAATTATTTTAATTTGTAGTCGAAAAGTAATTGATAGTATATTGAAATGCAGCCAGAGCCGTGTATTTGTGTTCTTGCATTCTTCCGATCTAAATTAATCATTTCATAAATGCTTTTGGTAAATGTCATGTATCACTTGTCTGTCCATTACACGAACCTTGCTAGGGCCTTGTTAAATTCTGAACCATCGTCTTCCTGGTTCACAGTGGTTGCTAGTTTCATGTTAGAGTAAATGGTGAGGTTTTGTACTTTACGCCAATATCTTAGTCAAACATTTAAAGCAATCACAGCTCAAAACATTACAAAATATCACTATGGATCTTGCTTGAGTCCAAAGAAAAATAGTCCCCTTTGAATCAATGATTACTAAAATTTGCTCACGTATATGCTGTGAATATATTCAAATAACCTGAAGTGCAAATGGTTCACATCAGTCAGAATAAAGTAACAGTTCGTATGTTACCACACATAAAAATAATCAAGCAACTTTCTTGAAACAAGTTGCTCTAAGGAAGTCTAAGATTGATTCTTTTATCAAACAAAATCATTTCCAATGTTGTGAGGGCTCATCTACCTTTTGTGCAATGGTCTGAATTGTGTGTCTGACTGCAGGGGAAACTGGGTAAAATTACAGTTTGTGCTTTTCACATTATTAATTTATAATGCTGCCTTTGGTTGAATAAATGAATGTTGTCCCAGGCATCATCTGTCAGTATTAATTAGACCATTAATATCCACATCGCAAGCCAGAGTATCAGGTGGTGTTTATTGATTTGTGATATAATTGAAACGAAGGCTTGGATTGTTTCCGGTATAAACCATGTGAATTGCATCCTCTTAATTAGACAAAGGAGGAAAGATAGATTTAGAGTTGTAGAAAGCTTTCATGACAGAGAGGGATCACTTCACCCATCGCACCTGTGCCACCTGAAAACAGACCCTTCCAGCCGACACTCACTTTGTAGCATTTTGTCTGTAACCCTGCAGGTGGTAGCACTTGAAATAAAGATTCGTGAACATTGCTTAGGGTCTAATCCAATATCAACATAGATATGATTTCAAATGCTGTAAATCATGTTTTTTGGGGAAAAAGTCGGGGCAAAATTGTATCAACATTCAAACAGTTGGTGCATGCCTGGGGAGCATATGGGCCCATTTCTAAACGTTGTTTCTCAAGACATTTTGACGATTCGTTACTTAACATCAATGTAAACCGACATGAAAAAAATGCAGATAATTTCCCCAGAAATGCTGACAGCAGCATACGTTTATTCAGCCAAGATCAGCAACATGAATTAAGCAAGTTTTATTTAAATAAACACTTCTTCTAACTGATTATTTACAATACGGATTTCCAAAGTGCAAAGTACAGGTCGGGGAGGATTGGGGGCGTATGTAGCTGGTGGACGATATTCACTGTTCCTTGATATGTACTTTCATTTGTAAGCAACAGGTGAATCTGCGAACCAGATTCAGGATGGTGCTGGAGGTATTTCAGCAGATTCAGTGTACATGGCATTCTCCCATCAAGCAGCAATAACATGAACATTTATTTTTTATGGTATTCGAAGCCAAATAAAGTTGAACAATATGTTGGGACAACTTCCTTTCTTTTCTTTGAACTAGTAACAACGAATACACTCTATGGACCTGGGGTGGCGGGAGGATCTTTAGCAGCAGAATGTGAGGGAACAGAGTCAACGTCGGAAATCCAGATAGACTGGAACATTTTTCACTGGAGGTGAGAGTTCGGGGGGTGACCTCATATAAGTTTATAAAGCTATGAGTGGAAAGTTGAATGGATCTAATTGGCATGATTCATTCCGGAAATTTTTAAAGCTTTCGTTTCAAAAATATCACATATCAATAAACTCCACCTGTCATTCCAGCTAGCGATGTGGAAATTACTGGTGTAATTCATGGTGGCAGACGATGCTAGGGACAGCATCCATTTATTCAACTAAAGTCAGCAATAAATATTGACAATGTAAAGGCACAGACTGTACTTTTACACAGATCAGTCAGTTTCATCTGCAGTTGGACGAAAGTTAAAATTCAGACCATTGCACAGATGATAGATGAGCCCTCACAACATTGGAAATGTTTTTGTTATATAAAAGTATCAATCATAAACTTCCTCAGAGCAACTCGTGTCAACAAACGTGCTTGTTTTTTTGTGAGGGGTAACACACGAAATGTTACTTTCATCCGATTGATGTGAAAAATTTGCACTTCAGAAGTTATTGGAAAACGTCCTTCACAACAGATACGCAAGCAAAGTTTAGAAATCATTGTTCGAAGGGGGCAATCCTTTTTGGACTCATGCAAGACCCATAGTGATATGTTGTAAATGTTTGGAGCTGGGATTGTTTTCAATTTTTGACAGAGACATTGGCGTTATTTCCGTATGGTGGGGGATTTCAACAGTAGGGGGCATGTTTTTACAATAAGAGGAGAAAAACTTTTAAAAAGATAACGGACACAACTTTTTTCACAGTGAATGGTTTGTATGTGGGATGATTTGGTGATGGGTATTGTTAAAATTGTTAGAAGACGTTTGGATAAATAAACCTGTAACAAATGTTTGGAAGAATATGTCCCAAGTACACACAGGTGGGATCAGTTAGTTTGGGATTATCACTGATATGGACTGGTTGGACCGAAGTGTCTGTTTCCATGCTGTATCACTCCATGACTCTGAGACGATTTAACGATTTTCTCAATATTAAATAGTGCTGTAGTGATCCTCGAATGACCTGATGATGTTTAGATTGTGTCCGATACTCTGCGAATATTTCATTCAATGAGAGGTGGGACGAGTTCTCCAAGGTACAAAATTGAAAAAGACAATTTTCTCCAGCATTGTTGCTGTGTAGATTTGTTTCTGCGAAGGCAGTGGTTATGGCTCGCAGTTGGCTTTCCACCAACTGGTCAATAGTGAGACAAAAATATCTTTGATCCACTGCAAAAACTCAGATGCTTCCTGGAAATAAACCTGGGAACTCTAGGACCTTTTCTGCAGTCAGCTTAATTGCTGCCAACCGTTGTATCTGGCTGATTAAAGGGAAAATGAATCAACCAAGATAAAATTCTACCGAACAAATTATATTTGCCCGTTTACTCCCAATGGACAAATTTCATGTAGCATTTCTTCTTTAAAAAGGAAAGTCACTGAATACAGCATTCAATGTAAGACTGCCAGAAAACAGGAAATTGAATGCAATGACGTTCTGGTTAGTTCAGCCTGTTTATTGAGTATCTTAAAAGCTCCTGAATATGAAGTTAATGAATCCCATATCGCACATTGCAGTATCATTTATTATCATCTCAAAGTAAATTAACACACTTGAATTGGTTAAAACTCACATCACTCGTTGCACCATCCTCTGATTCATGCATCTCTTTAAAACTAGAAGGACCCGTTATACATGGTTAATACTAATGTAGTGTAACGGCGAGTTATTGCTGATATTTACGAGTTAACTGCCCATGTCAGAGCCACCAGTGAACAGATTAATGTACTGTTTATAACCTACATTCATGGTAATAATTATTGTAATACTATCTAAATTAACCAAACACTCCTGACGTACAAGACAGTTACCTACAATGGTTTACATGTTGATGATTTACTTTTAACTCATGGACTGGCCTGTTCCAGTTCATTAGATGCTCTGTCAAAAGGTTACCTGGGTGTTTGGTATCACTGCCAAATCATTTTTTGGTTCTCAGGCACACAGCTTTCCTTTACGATGCATTTTAGGGTCGGAGCAATTAGAAAAAAAAGATGCAAGGAGAGACATTCTGCAATGTAAGGAGGTACTTCTAATCTCGGGGTCCAAACTGTTTCGTGACATGTACTCACATTCTCAACATAATCACTTCAGACATGCTCCATATTATGTTGCCTACATTGAATTTAGAAACGCTGATTTGTAATGAAATATTAATTTGTAATGTCAGAGAGACTTTGAGGGACAGCAAAAATAAAGTCACTACTTTGTTGGCTAATAGTATTATTGAAGTTCTTTTTAGTTTTATCTGCTTGTGGTTGAATGCAGAATTAAAGGGAATTAACTTCTAATTGAATATTGTAAATATAATCACTTTGGACACGCTCTGTATTCAATTGCCTAAAGTGAATTTCGAAATGTTTCGCATGAATTACATGCTATTTTGTAGTGCAACATAGAATTTCAGTGTCCAGAGGAAAAAAGACTCAACTATTTAATTAGCTAGCAACATCTTTGAACTTTAGTTTTAGTTTTATCTGCTTGTGGATGAACGCTGAAATAAAGGGAGCTAAATTTCAATTTAATTCGTTTTGTTTTTTTGAAACAAAATACTTGCGACTATATCTGAAGCAGACCGGAAGCTACTCAAATTTACTTCCACCATTTAAAAAAAACGTCTAAAGAAGCTATTCAGCAAAACAAATATCCCAAGATGTGTATATCTCCATGTTAATGCATATCCTCATGTAAATACATGAGTCCATCTCTTCGGGCTGTGCAAGCTGATACCAGGATCCGGTCTCAGCATCCAGCAGGAAACCAATAGGTGGAAACTGTAAGCCTGAGCCTTCTGATGGTCATATTAATCCTGGGCACTGGACCATAATTCAACACTCCTGGATCGGCTTTGTTTAGAAAGACCTTGACAGAACCGTTTTCCACAAGTTATCACAACGATTAGGTCGACAATTTTTCTAAGCTTGTTACTGACTGTCTTAACATGTCAGTATTTTTTGTTCGAGTCTCTCTTTGTGACTGTCTCAATATCAGTCTACTGCAGGAATGTCAACGACTCAGCCATCATTTCATCAGCGTTCATGCTCAAGGTTTATTTATTTTCTTTTTTAAAGATGTCCAGTAAAAGGTTATTTTGACTCATCCAGAGGCAGGGATTGGCCTTTCCAGAGGCACCCTGAGACTGACCTGTAAAACCAGCAAGTTCAATCTTTGCAGCTGCTACCTGCACTCGGTCCGACAAGTTCCCGAGCAGGGCCTGGAGTGGCTGCTTTGGTACCAAACTTCATCCAACAATAACTGTGCACCAACGATTGAAGGACGATTTACTGCTTCCATAGGCAGTTCAAACAACATTTTTGCGTTGGACATGATTAACCTTAAGACTGTGCAGTTGGTACACGGCATTTATGATCAATGCAGAACCGTATTCAGCCTCCATTATTTCTGCATTTATTAAATGGTTACTTGTACAAATCGTCTTAACTTACAGTGCAGTATTAGTTCTGAGGGGTTTTATGAAAGTATCACTGTTTTATTTGTCATGAGTTGGAGATGCCTGTGTTGGACTGGGGTGTACAAAGGTTAAAAAAAAGGTACAAAGGTGTGCTTCCAATTAAACCTGTTGGACTATGACCTTGTGGTGTGTGATTTTTAGCTTTGTTTAATTTGTATAAGTGCTGCTAAGTATTGATACGCCATTTGGTGATTTTCAGAATCAGCTCATATGTTACACTGTGAAGTATAAAACAACATTAAAATTTGTCAAAATGATCAGAATCCACTAGCACAATTATGTGATTAAGATATATCGTGACTTTATTTTGCCCGTGGGTCCGAAAATTTAAAATAATGGTTGATTTTTGTTTTTTTTTTAATGCAGATCTAGTTATGGTGTGAGCAGTCCAGAGACTGTAACACTGGCTAACTTGATTACTGGGGCGAAGGGATCATGGTAACAGTGACTTCAGGTAAGAACTTTGAACTTTCTTAGAGACTTTTTTAAAACTCTCTATTCGTGTGACTAATTTCTGAATTAAGTGAAACTCACATTCTGTGCTGAGGTGATTTGGTTCGGATTGATTTTTTTCAGGCTGATTATAGACTTCAGTTAAGGTTCAGCAAATAGTTAAAATGATGATGACGGAGTCAGTTGCTCGGTGTATCTTTTTTTTAATCAGGTGGTCATTCTGTGAGAAACACCTAATTTGGCTTCATCGGTCAGGTATAAATAATGTTTAATGTCAGTGACACTCTAATTGTGAGTTTTATTATCGACAGTAAATGCTCAGAATTAAAAGATTTTTGAAATATTAACAAACATGATTAAAATATGCGAAAATATCATTATTCATTTCTTGAATATATTTTCTGTATACATAATGTTCTTACCATGATTATATTTTCTCCTTTATTTTGTAAGTTTTGTTGATGACAAGCTGGTTATAAAATGTATTTTTTTGGGATACTATGTTTCCTTCTGTGGATTAGATTCTGATTTTTCTTGTTTGATTCTGTTGAATTGAGTTGACTTGGATTCCGACTTTGTTTTTACTTGGTTTTGTTGAATCACACTGATTACCTTTTTTAAATTGTTTTATAAGATTCAGTTGAATTGAGTTGGTTGGATTCTGATTATCTTTCATTTAAATCTGTTGTTTTCAGTTGATTTTATTATGAGTTTATTTTATGATTCAGTTGCAGTGAGTTGATTGGATTCTTATTCATTTTGTGAAATTGATCTGCGTTTTCATACTTTCAGTAATTCGTGTTTTCTTTCTGGTGAGGAGATGGTCTCTCTGGATTACTTTAATTACGAATTTTTGTGAGGTTCTTTGTTTTTGCTGAACCGTTGCTACATTTATTAAATTCATCTGGCATTTTTTTTGCTGCTTGATTGAAAACATTACGTCTGTTTGTAACTGTCTGAAAACGAATTTAAGGCAGAAACACGGAAGTGAAAGAAATGAGAAAAAAGTATTTTAGTGCATTATTTTTTTAAAAAAAAACCTCAGCTCTAATTGTAAACTAAGTCAAGTTTGTTTCGAGTTACATCTTTCAAAGTAAAATTTGGGATTAAAATCTGAAACTGCAGAATTGATCAGGTTACGTTATTGAAATGAACTTGCTATAATTTAAAATAATAATGTCATAATGTTTGCCTATTGAACTAACTTTATTTTGATCTCAATCTGATTAATCATTATATGACTTCAACTGCTGTACTGTGCACAACACAAGAATGGCATGACCGCAAAAGGTGTACAGATTGGAAATAAATTGAACTGTTTCCGAAAGCTTTACAGCTTAAAGTATTAAGTAAATCACCTCACAAACAAGGCTGCTGTTATTATTTGGTATTTCTATTCAATTTGATCATTCTCTGCCTGGAATCTGTACAACTTTGTTTTGATTTCTTTTTTTTGTGAGGTAACATCATGTTTTTGGTTGGAAATGTTTGCAGAGCCCGTTCTGCTGCAATCCCATCGGTTTCCTCAGTGTTGTCATTTGTTGATCTTTGCTCTAATGAGGAGGAGGGACTGTAACATTAATTTTGTTACATTTGGGAAACTGTTTCTGGTTTCTACATTGTTATTGCACTGTTAACATGGTTGGTGTCAGTGAACTGCTCCAGTTATCTCATTCGATGCAATCAGCATGCCAGTTGAATCTTCATAAAGCCTAGTATTACGTGAAAGGCAAATCGCAATGTTTTTGGAAATGAAGGAAAAAACGATACCTTAGGGTGCGAGTTTTAGTGAGAACATAGAAAGTTACGGCACAGTTCAGGCCCTTCGGCCCTCGATGTTGCACCGGATTATCACACCAATCTGAAGCCCATCTAACCTGCACTATTCCATGAACAATGATGACTTAAATGTAATGAGAAGTAATAACTAAGGATTAATCTAGTCCACTATTTACAATCCAAAGTCAAAACTCAACTATCCAGTTGAATCACAAGTTCTGTCTTCCAAACATTTGGAAGTCATAGAGAAATGTAAATAAAATTTCAAAAGTATGTTGTTCTAATAGTTCTTGCTCTTGAGCAAAGATGCCATGACTATGTTGTAATTAGTCAAGAATCACTTTTCAATTCCGCTGTACACTACACACAGTTTTCTGGTTGGAAAAGATCATTGGCAAAGACCATTTGGAAATTCTGCCCAATTCGATGAAGAACAGACCAGTTTCACTGCTTTGATCAGTTGCACAAGTAAAACGAGTCAATTAATTTTTATGTCGCTGATTAAACTGGAATTGCAGGAAAAACATAAAACAGTGACTGAATGATTTAATCTGCACAGTGCTTTAGGTGTTCCCAATCCATGCGTTTTAAATGAATAGTTACATTTTACAACAAAATTTCAATTGAAGAGTCATTCTTTCGGAAACAACTGCTATGTGGAATTATGTGATCAAGGCCAAATTTTTAATTAGTTAAAATAATTCACGCATTAACTCATAGGGCGGCATGCTGGCTCAGTGGTGAGCATTGCACAGCACCACGGACCGCATTTCGATTCCATTCTCGGGTGACTACCTGTGTAAAATTTGCACATTCTCCCCATGTCCGGGATTCTTCTGTGTGCTCCAGTTACCTCGCCCCCCGACCCCCGCCACAAACCCCCCCCCACCCCCCGCCACCCAAAGTCACTAAGGTGTTCAGGCTAGGTGAATTGGCTGTGCTAAATTAAACATTGAATTCAGGGATGTGTAGGTTATAGTGCATTAGACAGGAGTAAATATAGCGTAGGTGGAATGTGTTACTTACTGTTCGGAGGGTCGGTGTGGAATTGTTGAGTACAGTGGCCTTTTTCCATACTGTTGGAAATCTACTGTAAAACAGTAGGAATGCTTGTTGCGAATGCAGAGAACGTAGTCTGCGTCGACGTGTTCAGACATATGCAGAGTTCATAAATTTGCAGAAGACATGAACGAGAGGATATCAGAGCACGTTGTGTATTCAGACTGAAAATAGAGGGTTTTTTAATTAATGTACTTGACCAATTTTTGCAATGTACTTAACATTAGTTAAGTGTGGCGATCATTTAGATTCGATTTCCTACACTATGGAAACGGGTCATTGTCCCTTAAATTACACACCGATTCTCTGAAGACTAACCCACACAGACATATTACCCTACCCTATATACACCCCAGATCAATGCACCTAACACTATGGATGATTCAGCATTACCAATTCACTTGGCCAGCACATCTTTCGATTGTGGGAGGAAGCCCATGCAGACACAGGTGAGAATGTGTAAACTCCACACAGACAGTCACCTGAGGCTGGAACCAAGCACGGGAATCTGAATCTGAAAGTCAACAGTGCTCATCACGAAACCACCACGCCGCCCATATTTACTTAGACCTCATTTAAAGTGGGCAACTCCAGACAGAAGCAAGCTTTCAATTTATACCTTTTTAAAACATTTTCGTATGTTGCAAAACAGCTAACAAGAAACTGACCCACCCATTGTAAAGAAAACCTGATAGTAAATACTTGCCCTATTTGTTTCAACAGAAACGCATTGCCACACTGGAATGGAGTATTGGCTTTGTCCAGAATATGTAAAATCTTCGAGTACAAGAAATGTTTTCAGAATACGTAAAAATAATTTAAAGAAGAATCCATTTCCTTTGCACCTGTGCATAAATTTGCAATATGTCCTACATCAATAATGTTGTTAATTACAATGACTTATTTAGTTGATTAAATCGGTGATTATCTATGTTCATTGTGAACCCATTCTCGTTCACATTAATGGGTATTATCTTTTTCATTCCTACGATGAATGTTCAATTACAGTGAACATATTGGACCTGAGGAATTGAGCAGATATATTGGAAAGACCAAGATTGTTGTACAATATGTTTCGGTGCTATCTCCGACTAACTTGTCAACTGATCCTGACCATTTGTAAGTTGTCCGGTTCCAATACCTGAATCTCCGACAGTTCAATTTCATATCCCATTTCAAAACCATGCTTATCTGCCAGAAATAGAATATTTGATTAGGTGCCTCTGAATTGAGAGCCCTGGTCATGTTTTAGTATCAGAACGAACACATCAGTAACAAAAGGCAGATTGCAAGAGTGTTTCAATTGGTTGTTGGCAACAAGGGATATATAATTGAGCGAGGCAGAGGAAAATATGCTGCTTATTTTCGTTGTGCCTCGATTGTCCGGGACGTGTTTAGTGACACAATGTAGGATCAGAAATTAATTTGCATTGTATTATTTGAAAACATTTTGCCAGCTTTTAATGTCACTGGAAAATGTCATAATACAGTTCAAAATGTTTTAATCTATTTCTAACTAAGTAGACCATCTGGTGCATCAACATTAATGAGTAAGAGGAAGGGAGTTCAACGTTGAAGTCCAGTGACAGTGAATTTATGGCAGTGCAATTCATAGTTTTATTCCTCTGTAGTTCCCACAGACTTTGGACAATTCAGACTTACAGTCAAAGTATTCCTGGAAAATTGTTGCAATGTTAATTTCATTGCATAAACATTCTGGAACAATCCTTATTTGTTGGAATGTGTTAATAATTAACATGGTTTATGCACTGTAAAACAGGTGGGCTGTGCTCTCCGATATAGTGTCGAGCTCATTGTGTTCAGGTCTGCTGTGATATTGTAGTAGTGACCCTGACTCCATGCCACGTGGCCTGTGTTCACTTACAACCTGTTAGAGACGTATGTAACATCATCTCTAATCAGTTTCATTCGGGGCAAAAAACCAGATCGAGTCGTTTGGGAGTTTTTTTGGAATTCCATTCACAGAGGCCGTTGAAATCTATTCAATCGCAATCCTGATTTGTGTCTCTTAGATATTAAACAACTTTGGCGGTTAGCAGCTCTTTCCAAGTCCATTTTTGTTCACAAGCTTTTGGACATCACTAGCTGGGGTTAATGGAATAACCCCTCAAATAAATCCCAGCTTTTAAATTACCATTCTAACAATAACATGTATAACTATTCCAGAATGAATTGCTTTGAAGCATTTTTGTTGAGATCATGCCTAGGTTGTTTTATTTTATATTTAACCAGTGCTGTGGTTGAATTTGACTGTTCAGTGCAGTGGGGGTTCCGCTGAATCCAACACTTCCAGCAGATGGTGATAGCCTTTCAACTAGTCATCAGTTGCTATCTTACGCATTCCAGTACCTTTGCTAAGAATCTTTTTGCAACAGCAGTCAAGCAAACGTAATCGCTGTCTAATTCAACAGGTGCCAAAAACATGAAAACAATTTTTTGAAGGGGGATCTCGGAACGCGCAATGTCAACCTTACTTTCTCTCCAGAGCCGCCACGAGACCTACTGAGAATCTTCAGAAACTTCTGTCTTTATTTTGGTTTGCTAGCAATCAAAGTTTGTTGTTTCATTAAAAAGAAGTTCTGTTCGATTAAACAAGCTGTACAGAGAGAAGATGCGTTTGAAGAAATTGAGAATGTTCAGAGATATTTAATATCAGAAAATCATTGAATGTGAGAACCCTGATTTCAAGCTGTATTTTCACAAGAAACTGTTTCGTGAAGTAACAACACACTCCAGATTGCAGTGACTGCTGTAATTGGGTGGGAGTTGTTTTGATCACTCAAACATAGAACGTCAATGCTCGCGTTCCAAATAATCAAAGATGTTTTAAGAATTTGTGAAACAATTAATTTGTTAAAATATTTTAATAAAAATTGTTCAGTGTCAGTGCTAGCCTAATGAAGGACACAATTATAGGAAAGTGCAGGAGGAGGGCACTCAGCCCCTCGAGCTGTTCCCCCATTACTTAGATCAGGGTGCATCCGCGCACTATTTTCTCAGGCCTCTCTTTGGCTAAAACTCTTTTCCATCTTTGACTAGCAAGTAAAACCTATCCATAGTTCAATGATTTTACTTTCCTTAACAAAGGGAGAAACCGTTGTTTAAAGACATTTCTGTGAGAAGTTAAAGTGACCCATTGAGGCTGGAATTAATTGGTCGTGAAAATAAGCTTTAAATCTCTGATAACTTACAATTTAAACATCCCAATCACCATATTCCATTAAGTTTAGATTATATTTCTTTATTCCAGGGAAGTATAATGTGTGATTTCTGCTTTAAAAAATGAGGCAATCTTCATTCCCACAATATGATTAAGAAGTAACACTGTTTGTTCAGAGAAAAAGAAGCCAAACTACACAGAAAGAAACCATTCGCAATTCGTGTAAATACTTTTCAATGCCTCCAGTGATTATCTGCATCTCTAGACAAGCGTGGAAGTGTCAGGCTTTTCCTTGAGAAACAAATCATCATCAACTGACTTGAATTGCTAAAGTTTGTGTGGGGCAGTGTTTTCTCGAGGAATAAGACTGTATTAATTTCTGGCTCTGTAACTTACGAAGGAGTAAAAATTGGCTTTAATAGAGTGGTATGTGCTTCTTGTCAGATGTGGGAGTTTAAAGAGAGATTAAGCATTATTGCAGATTATATCTGTCATAGGTCCTGTTTGATGCGAATCTTACCAGATCGAATGGATCGGTTGGAGAGACAGTTAGAAGCAACAGTATCTCATGGATGGCAGTTATAGGAAGGGGCGATGTCTCAGATACTGTCACATAGATGGGTTAACTCCAGGAAATGTAAGATAGGTAGGCACCTAGTGCAGGAGTCTTTTGTGGTTGTACCGATTCAATCAGGTATGCTGTTTTGAAAAATGTAGGGGGTGATGGAATCTCAGGGGAACATAGGACGAACAGCCAAGTTTCTGGTATTGAGACTAGGTCTAATGCAATGAGGGTTATATCGGCTTCAAAGAGATCAATTGTGTTCGGGGATTCTGCAATCCGAGTGCAGAGATACCTTTCTGTGACCAGCAGCGAAAAAGCAGAATGGTGTGTTGTTTCCCCGGTGCTAGGATCAATGATGTCTCAAAGAGAGTGCAGAAAGTTCTCATGGGGGAGAGGGGACAGCAAGAGGACATTGTCCACTTTGGAACCAAGGACAAAGGAAGGGAAAAGATTGAGATTATGAAGGGAGATTACAGAGAGTTAGGCAGAAAATATTAAAGGAGGTCCTGGAAAGTAGTAATATCTGGATTATTCCCAATGCTACGAGCTACAGACGGCAGGAATATGAGGATAGAGCAGATGAATGCGAGTCTGAGCAGCTGGTGTATGGGAGAAGGATTCATAATTTTGGATCATTGGAATTTATTTTGGGTTAGAAGTGATATGGACAAGAAGGACGGATTGCACCTAAATTGGATGGGACCAATATTCTGACCGGGAAATTTGCTAGAGCTGAACGGAAGGATTTAAACTAGTAAGGTAGGGAGAGGGGTGGTGTTGTGACCCAGGGAGATTGTGAGGAAAGAGGTCAATCTGGCACTAGTGCAATTGAAAACAGAAGCGAGTCAAACAGTCAGAGCAGGCAGGGACAAAGTAGGACGAATAAATTAAACAGTGTTTATTTCATTGCAAGGGGCCTAACATGGAAGGCAGGTGAAATCAGTGCATGGTTAGGATCATGGGACAGGGATATCATAGCAATCACAGGTACATGGCTCAGGGATGGTCAGGACTGGAAGATTAATGTTCCAGGATACGAATGCTACAGGAAGAATAGAAAGGGGGGCAAGGGAGGAGGGTGATTGATATTTTTGATAAGGGATAACATTACAGCTGTGCTGAGGGTGGATATTCCCGGAAATACATCCAGGGAAGTTGTTTGTGTGGAACTGAGAATTAAGAAAGGGATGATTATGCGCTTTGGTTTTGTATTCTAGACCCCCTAATAGATGGAGGGATATTGAGAAACAAACGTGTAAGGATACCTCAGCTATATGTAAGAATAATAGGATGGATATGATAGGCGATTTTAACTCTATAAGCATATACTAGGAAAGCAAAGTTAAAAATCACTCAACACCATGTTATTGTCCAGCAGGTTTAATTGGAAGCACACTAGCTTTCGGACCGACGCTCCTTCATCAGGTGATTGTGGAGTGCTCGATCGTAACACAGAACTTATAGCAAAACTTTTCAGTGTGCCATAACTGAAATTATACATTGAAAAATTGATTGACTGTTAAGCATTTCATCTGTTAGAATACAGTGATAGTTTAACTTCTTTCATGTGTAAATCACAAAAGACTCCCTATCCACCCTATCGAACCCTCTGATTGTCTTATATGTCTAAATTAAGTCACTTCGCAACCTTGTTCTCTCAAACAAAAACAACCTCAATTCCCTCATCCTTTCCTCATTAAACCTCCCTCCACACCAGACAACATTCTGTTAAACCTCCACTGAACTCTTTCCAAAGCTTCCACATTCTTCCTATAATGTGGTGACCACAATACTCCAAGTACGGCCACACCAGTTTTTTGTACAGCTGCAGCACGATGTCATGGTTTTGAATCTCAGCCCTTCTTCCAATGCAAGCCAACTCAAAGTATGACTTCCTAACATTCCTATCAACGAGCCTGGCAACTTTTAGGGATCTATGTACATGGACGCAAGGATATCTCTGCTCATCTACCCTACCGATATGGATTGCCTTGGATGTGTTTCTTGTGAAAGGGGTGCTGTACTCCGGCCACGAATTGTGTGTAACAGGGTAAGGTTTGTCAATGTGTGTGGAAATTCATGTCTGGATAGGGAGGGAGAACAGTTGTTTGTCTGTGACAGATGAGAGTTTTGGTAGTGAACTGCGTGTCAGTTTGACAGTTATTAAAGTTAAAGAGTACTTTTATTTTTTCAAATCAGATTTACGTACATTGTCGGCTCAGTTAGCTGAAATGCTCCAAAGTCTCTGAACCTTTATGAGTCCTCCATTTTTCAGAAGCCACCAGACTTCAGATAATTGTAAATTACAAGTTTCAACCTCCAGACAATTGGCATGAGGTCAGCAGTGACAGACATCCTCCAGTCTCAGTGCTCAGCTCCTGCCTGTGCTGCTGCTGCAGTGACCTTCTTCCCAGAGAGGACATTCTGCCTTGTTTTGATAAATGAACAACGATCACTGGACCTGAACCATTCACTTGGATTTATCGCCAGAAACACTGCCAGCTTTTCGGGTTTGTCAAGCAATTCCAAGCAATTTTGTTTGTGATTTCCAGCTGCACAGTGCATAGTGGGGTGGCGTGCTGGTTCGGTGGTCAGCATTGCTGCCTCGCAGTCGTAGGGACTCTTGTTCGATTCCAGCCTCGGCTGATTGTCTGTGAAGAGTTTGTACTTTCTCCTCATGTCTGTCAGGGTTTCCTCCCAAAGTTCAAACATGTGCAAACTGGGTGACTTCGTCATGTTGCATTTAGGGATTGGGAGGTTAGGTCCATTAGTCAGGGTGAAATGTGTCTGGATAGGTTATTTTTCAAAGGGTGGTTGTCGACTTGTTGGGTCAAATGGCCTGTTTGCACACACTGTCGAATTTTGATGAATCCGTATTTACTTGGTTTGTATTTTGTGAAACCTCTCCGTTCTTCACTTGCAACCCAGTGAAAATGTCAGTTGGTGAGATTTTCAAATAGTTACTGGTAGTGGGATCAGGATGTTCTTCTTCATAAATCTTATGGTAATGGTCATGTTAGAGGGCTTGTTTCTGAAGAGGGAATCAATACAGCATGATCAACAACTGGTAAGAAACAAAAATAAACTCCAGTTACGCTGTAGACTTCAGCAGGAGCATACTGGCAAACTTGTACAGCTGAGGATACATTTGAGTAACTGACAAGGACAAATTAACAGAACCTAATGTGCTCAATTGGTCATTCTATCCCGTCTCCCCCACGCTTTATGGCCTGCTCTTGTCCTGTCATGACCACGATACCGGTTCTGTGATCTTTGGTTGTTTGGCGATGGACTATTTCCCTGAAATAACCAAGGTAATCTTTAATAAAGGTGGAGAGCTAATCACGATTGGATTGAAGACTTACCCATCAGTGGTATACAACAAGGGAACCTACACCCAGCGCAGCCAATTAACCCTGCCCGGGTCAACAGTAGATTACCCCAGCAAAATCTACTGGTTTAACACAGCGGGTCGCACAAGAGCAAAGAAATGCCATGTCAGGGTAAGTGTTGTGGTAAATTAGATAAACAAAACATCTGTGATTAACATGAGTAAGGCATTATTTATAACATTTTTAAAAGATTCGCCTTATACAGCACAGGAAAAAGCTCTTTGGTCCATCCTATAAATAACAGCCACCTAACTATTCCAGTCTCATGTGCCAGCACTTGATCCATTGCCTTGTGTGTCTTGCCTTTGCAAGTATGGATCTAAATTCTTCACACGTATTATGAGGGGCTCATCCTATATTTAAAATATAAGGAAATAATTACGATACTCGTTCCTAATATCCATTCCTCAAATAATAATATTCTTCAATAATAGATTAAAAGAAAAAGTAATTTGAAATGTTCTGACAGTCAGTGATGAAAGAACATGTGCAGTTAGAATTTGTAAGTTCCTGCTGAGAATCAGTAATGCTCTAATAGATACAGCTAACAGAGTCACGTTTGATAAATGTCTGACTACTTCCTGAACATGTAATGGTCTCTAATTACATAACTTAGATGCAGATAGATCGGACTGGGTCAATTAACTATTTAAGTGTGTTCTCTCGTCTTTATATTCGTAGGTTCAATAGATCACACTTGGATTGAAGATTATGAAGATGATAACAGCAACATCTGTACAACTGCTTCCACATTCATCACCCTATTCTTCCTGAGTACCTTTTTACAGCGCTGCTGCCACTCTGGTGAATGTCAGAATAATAACATCTTTCACACGCCAAGCAGCCGAATATGTTTTGTGAAATCTCTAAGTGTGCCATTGAATAAAAATTGAATCTGAATGCTCCTGACCATAAGCATCTGCATCATTGTTTTATCTCCCTTTTCCAGGTAAAGTGAATGAGTTGTCGACCCCGTAGGTTTTCCTGATCTGCATAACAAGGTCGCTGAATTCCATATCGACAATCAGCCCTGTTGCTGACTGTTCACTTGCTGAGATCACTTCAGTTTATCAGCGTGTAACTGAGACAATTATTGATGGGTTTTCCTATTATATCCTTTGATATCGTTGTAATGATTGTGGTTGAAAGAACTTGTAGCTTCCCCTTTGTTTGAAGCCTATTTGTTTTGTTTTTATTTGTTCATTATTCAAAATGGTGATGAGCCATTGTATTCCATTTCTGGTGACTGTTACAGATACACAGAAAGTTCACAGCTCACAGCGCATGCGTTCTTGTCTCAATGCGGCATCCAGCCACAGTATTTGCTTCTGTTATCTTTTACATCAACGTTTTGGATACAAAATGCCTTCTAAAATGGTTAATTAATCTCGAATGAATATGCACTAACCTTGAGTTTGCTTAATTGTTGCTTCAAGGTCAGTCAGTAATAACACATTTTCTCACGTCCCCACACTCCTTTCCCAGCGAAATACCTTCACTTATTTTGTTTGGTTGTGTTTCATCCAGTCATTTAGGTGAATGCTGCGCCACCACGTGGCCCACTTATCACGATATGCCTCGTGGAACACACCGGAAACAAAATGATTAGAGAACTTTTCCTCTTTCGCATTAACGGTCACAGCCTTGATATACATAATGATACAAATTTGGAGCGTTGATCCGCCAGAAGCCTATAAAAGGCAGGCAACGGAGATTGAAACTTTACTCTACATTGTCTAAATTAAATTTACTCCAAAAGTTGCAACAGCGTGGATTAGTTATGCACAAATCACCACCTTACACACCCAACGAAACATTCATCAGCCAAAAATGTCACCGTTCAGTCAGGTATTCAGAAACAACACGTGCACAATCCAAGAGCGAATTCTCAGAACTGGGGTTTTTCTCACATTTAAATGTCACGGAGAACAATTTCTGGGATCTATTTGAAACACCATATCTGTCAAATCCCAGGAAAAGAGACTGAGGTCTCTCTAACTCAGGGATATTACTGAACAGAAGCCCTCAAAAATAATAAATCAGTGGTCGATGTCGATCAGACAAGGCAGAGCTCAAGAAGTGCTAGAAATATTCAACCGTTGCAATCTATATGACGCAAGATGGAATTGAGAACCAATCATAGCAACTATTCACATGTTCAGCAGTGGGGAACAGTTCCAATTTCTCAGAAACCGTAAGGTACATCATCCCAGGAACAGTGTTGTGAATCCGGCACGCAGCCTGTCTCATAGATTTGCGTATTTTAAAAATGTGGCTTCTGAAACTGGATGCTTTATTTCAGGTGAGACAAGCGACTGTTTTATTTCAGTTTAACATAATTACAGCGTACTTGAAGTAAGTTTTATTGTTCTTCCGTCCACCTGTCATGGTACATTCTCTGATTTATGCACATATAACGGAGGATCCTCTGCTCCTGCACCACTTTGGATTTACACCCTTAATATTATATGTACCCCTGAGTTCATCATAAAACAAAGAGGCATGTCACACCCGCTCGAGACTGAGATCTATCTGATGCACCAATATTAATGGACAACAATCCTCAAAAATGATAAATCACAGGTTGATTTCGATAAGGGAAGGCAGCGATCAAACGGACTGGAAACCCTGCTGCTTTCCATGTCTTTTCTCAAAAACCCTCTGTTATATTTTGAAGCGCTTAGCTGTTCTTCCGATATCCTAACATTTTAACTTAAATTGCTATTAACATTTTTCTGTAATTTTGCCTAATAGACCAAGGCACAGGTTGAAACAACAAACACTACAAATACTGAATTCCCAGAGCGTACACGATAAGGCGACAT
This sequence comes from Hemiscyllium ocellatum, assembly GCF_020745735.1. Classification (NCBI taxonomy): domain Eukaryota; kingdom Metazoa; phylum Chordata; class Chondrichthyes; order Orectolobiformes; family Hemiscylliidae; genus Hemiscyllium; species Hemiscyllium ocellatum. Next base: position 90,910 of record NW_026867722.1, on the reverse strand, counting down.
ACATTGTGAAACAGCAAACACCCGTTAACAAAGCGCTGACAAGTATAAAACAGCGGATGAGATGAATTTGAACTAATCAAAATATAAGGAAAATATGCTGAAGGTAAACCAGTGTACGAAAAAAACTGAGCAGACAGAATGGAGTTTGTTTTATTTACAAAAATGTTGTTTATATCCAGAACCTTCCTTCCACACAAGGTAACATATTTACTTCCCATCACCAAGTCACGCATAGTATCTTTATTTTCAGGTACTAACCATCACCAGTAAATTGAATAATTTATGTTCGAAGTCCTCAAGGGCAACTCACACCATCAAAGGTACAGCAGAAGTAGGAAGAGTTAAAAGGAGATTGGAAGCAATTTTAATTGTGGTGAAGTATTAGAGCTCTTCTAACAGAAGGTATTTGTGAGGGATGGTCCAGTAAACCTATGTGGATGAGACTCAGAAATAAGGAAAGCACAATTAATTTGATGTTATTGTAATAGTCCCCCTGGTGGTCTGAATGAAATTGAGTAGCAAATATGTTGACAGATCTCATGTATACGTAAGAATTTTAGGATTTTAATAACAGCAAATTTTAACCTTCCAAACATAAAGTGGGACAGGCATGATCTTAAGAGCTCGGATGCTGAGGAAACCGTTAAGTGTTGAAGGAATTTGTCTTCATTAATATGCCGATGAAACTACCATAGAATGAGCAAACCTCTGGTTTCAGGCAGGGCAAGTGACTGAAGGGTTAGTAGGGGAGCAGTTTGGGGCCGGGACATTAATTTAATTAGTTGTAAAATACCAATAGAAAAGATTGGTATTATATATAAGTTAATGTTCTTGATTGGGCTAGGGCAAATTTTGATAGTATGAGACAAAAACTTTCAAAGGTTGATTGGAGTAGACTTTCTGCAGCTAAAGAGATGGCCAGCAAGAGCGAGGCTTTTAGGAGTGAGATAATAAGAGTTTAGAGGCTTGATGATCCTGTTAGAGTCAAGGTAAAGCTGGTAAGAGGATGGAATACTGGAGAAATAAAGATATTGAGGCTCTGGTTAAGAAGAAGAACGATTCTTATAATAGACATAGATAAATGAGATCAAGTGAATATCAAAGAGTACAAGAGATGTAGGAGCATTCTAAACAGGGAGGTGAGGAGGTGATGAAAGGAAAAATGGGAAAGACTTGGTAGATAATGTTAAAGATAATCCAAAGAGATTCTCCGGGTACATTAACAGCAAAGGAGTAGAGTCATAGAATCATAGAGATGTACAATTTGGAAACAAACGTTTGGTCTCACTCGTCCATGTTGACCGGATCTCTTCAACTAATCTATTCCCATTTGCCAGTACTTGGCCCATATCCCTCTAAACCCTTCCTGTTCATATACACATTCAGATGCTTTCTAAATGTTGAAATTGCAACAGCCTCCATCACTTCCTCTGGCAGTTCATTCCAAATACCCCCCTCCTCTGCATGAAAAAGTCACTCCTAAGGTACTTTCATCGTTTCCCCTTCTCACCATAAACCTCCACTCACGAGCATAGGTTTAAAGTGAGACTCTGCTCACGCCAGGGAAGAGCAATTTTATATTCACAGTCTCCATGCCGCTCATGATTTGATGAACATTTATAAAGTCACCCCTAAGCCTCCAACGCTGCAGGGAAATCAGCCACAGCCTAATCAGCCACACCATGCATTACTCTAGGTGGCTGCGGATATGTATAAGCCTGGAGCGATGGCTTCGTAAATCATTTCTTTTTACCATCAGTTAGTTTAAAATGGAGGGTGGGTGCCCTTTCAATTTGATACCAGTCGCACAGAAAGACCTGGGGAAATAAAATGCAACCAAAAGAAATGATCAAAAAGTAATTACACTGCGGATAATCTCTCCATATCATTCGTGTAAAAATAATTCCCTATTTTGTTCTTGCAGTTCACAGAGCCTATTAATTAGCCCTGTGTTGGTAATAATTTTTATCTGTCTGTCATTTTCCGTTTCGTTGTTACTTTACTGTGCAGATTACTGCACCTCTCTAGGTACTTAAGCCAAAAAATCAAAACCAAGTAAAACTGCAAATTAAATATTGTCTGTAATTATTACAAAAATGTTTAGCATTTCAAAGACACCAAATTTGACGAGGAATGTTGAAAGATAGCCAACTCTGAGGAATACAAGAAGTTGCAACCTGTCAATAATTAACTTCCAGTATGGCCAAATAATTAGCAAATGAATAACCACACACTCATAAACGTAAGGTGTTATGTCTTGTTCAAATATGCACGTTTAAGTGAGTGAGACAAACAAAGGGATCTAAGACAATTACATCAGTCACTAACAATTTTATCAATGGTTCCAAAGACCATAAAAATGCAAACAAAGCTCTAAGCTTTATCTCTAAAGTGATAGATTTGAAAGTAGGGTCCTTATAAAAATTGGTTGACTACAATTAAGGTTATTGCCTGCAGTTCCAGTTGACGCATTATAGAATGTACGAGAAGTGAAGAGAAGGTTTACAAAATGATAAACAAGTTTATGGCTGTGTATATCAGGGAATAATTGTCGTGCTGTTCACTTCTCTCTTGAAAAGAAGGCTGACAGTTCTAAAAATATGAAAGATTTTGAAAAGGGAACGTACCAAGAAAACATTTCTCTATGGGGTAGAATATAATTAGAGGCTGAAAATATAAGACAGTGCCTCAGAAGAAACCTCCTCACTGAAAGAATGACCAGAATGGGGAATATGTGACCAGACAGAATAGTTCACATCAATAGTTTAGATGTATTTCAAAGAATCTAGGTGAGCACTTGGAAGGGATAGGAATAGAGAATTGTAATGGGCGACTAAGATGACAAAAGATTTGAAACAGCTTGAGTGGAGCATAACCACTGACATGAACTGATTAAGCCAAATGCTCTGTTTCTGTTCTGTATTCCCTCTGTCATCCTATGTAGAAAATCACTATGCTATGAAGCAAACAGTGCATTAAGAATATTTCGAGGAATTATAAAGAATTTCACAAAAAAAAAGACACAAAAGTGTACAACACTGAATGCAAATGATTTTATCTCGTGGCCACTCTTCACTGAAACAGCAGTAATCACAATACTCTTCCTCGGAGAAAGATTACCCCGTTGCCCATGAACCAAATGGGGGATTTTGTTGAATCATTAATGGCCTCAGGAGGGCCTGCCAACCTGGTCCTGGGAATGTTGTGGACACTCGAGGCCTCACGGCATCTTTCACTCAATTACTTTGATTTCCAGTTCCTGTAATGATCGCTGCCATGGTCAGGAGACTGTTCAAGTATGCAGATGGGCTACCCTGTTGTGAGCCATGAGGTACTTCTTTAGCAGGGGCATCCTGCAGGCGTGCATCTAGGATGCAGGAGGAGGACTCCCACACAATGGAAGACCCACCTACTGCAAGTAAACTGCCAGCATTGGCGGCAACAGACTCTACATTGACCACCTGAGTGGCTATCCGTTCCCTAATTTGGGATCAATAAAATATTACGGAGATACAGAGGTGGTAATAAGGGAGGCACTGAATCTCCTTCCTTCCCCAGGCATCTTCCAACCTCTTATCCACCTATTGACCCTGCAGCCTATCCTTAGAGGGCTGATAGAACCCAGTCCCATTCCAATTCTCAAGAACACGAAGGGCTGGGAAACTGGATCAATATAAACAATCTTGGCCTTACTATCAAATTCCAAAGTGTAACTTGATATGAGTCCACCAAAAATGACGGAGGTACAGAAAAACCACTTACATCCATCAGAAACAAATTTCTACGAATGACAAAGGGTGGTCTGCTATTTGGAATGGAGCAGTGCATTTGAAAAGTCAATGAGAGGCAGCAATGTTTTGTGTTGGGCGTGTGCACAGTTTGAAGCTGTTTGCTGGTTCAGTTTTGCTAAAGGTTTAGCAGATAGATTCCAATAAGTATTAATTAAATTTGCCAATGTAGACATTAAATACTCACATTTATGAGTAGCTTTAACTGGAAGAGGATGCACCGAATGCCGAACAGGACAAGGTTGTTGGCGTGTATGAGAAGCGTTAGGCCCAAATAACAGAAACAGTAAACAAGTTTTTAGGCAAGCTTTCAAAGAGTGAATGAGTACCAGAGGGAATCTGAGGAAGTTTATCATAGACTACAGCGAATGAAAGAGGCTTGACCATACTCATGGACAAAAATAAGACATAATTCAATCAGAGAAGCAAAGATCAGAGTGTTATATAAAGGGTACAAGAGAGAGTGTTGATCAAAGCCTTAAAGAATTTAGAGATAGAACTAAATTTAAATTGAATACATTTAATGAGAGTTAGCCAGTTAAAATCTCAGACCTTTCTCTATAAGCAGAAATTTAAGTTTACCATTCTTGTTCAGGCCAGCATTAAATGGGATTTTTATTTGCGCTGTGTACATCTCCTGATTTCACAAGATATCTTAGATTTGTAAATGCAATAAAATATATTTTCCATAGTTTCAGCAGTTCATTAAATAGCAGTTTACAGAAATAAACAATTTTCCCAAGCTTTCTTTCAACAGCCACACTGATACAATATTCAAAGAGGATTTGCATGAACAAATTGGGCTTGTCAGAGGGTTAAGTCATTTCAATTTCTAAAACTTGTTCCGTTTCCATCATATCAGCTGAATGTTGGATACTCTATTAGCAAAGGTTTCCCATATTCAAAGGGTTGTTTCCAAATACAGAAATTAAGCATTTTTTTGTTGTTTTGCCTCGCATTCATCAGGATAGCTGCAAGAATTTTGACATAAAGGGAACCAACATTTTACACTGCACAAGAAAAGATTTCTGATGTTTTGGAAGTGCACAATGACTGTTCGAGATGTTACCAATGGAAAATGGACTGGTCAGATGGTGACGGACATTCGGCAGGTTGTCAAATTTTCAATTGGCAGGTTGCCTGAGTGGGCAAGGTGTTGCTCTGCCAAATGAATCAGGGAATGGTCATCACAATTTTGTCGAATCAAAACAAGCCACAACAAGCATTGGCAGTTAAATGCGAATCATCACCTGGTCCATTCTACATGTCTTCACCAATCCACACTCATTGCTCATGTTTTCTCGCTTTCCATTAGTATTCTTTAGAGTGTCCTGTTAAGTACAATATTAAAATCTTAAATTTAAAAATAAACTTTATTTTGAACAATACTCAAATTTCCATGTTGTACCAGCTGGCGTAGGTGAAACTGAACTGCAATATATCAGGCTTACAATGAACTGGTAGCGTTCTGTACTGGTCTCAGAGGAAAATCAGCAACAACGACATTGTGGAGAGAGAAGAATCGTATTACTTTGCCTTTGATCCTACACAGCAAGAATATAAAAGCCATTGAGGACCAAAAACAGAGACAAACCACATGCACATGCAAACAACACATTATTAATTAAATTAAGAAAAAAATAATTGTTATTCTGAATAGTGAATGTGGCACCAAAAGCACCTTTCTGATGATGCCAGTTTGAAAATTGGTTTACAGCAGTTGAAGAGTTAGTCATTCTATTATGAGACCTGCTCAGTCCCTACATCAGAATGTGATCATAGATTCAGATTATTTTTAAAGGCAGATATCAATATGAAGTTGTACAGTGGCAGGAGCACGGCTATCCTATGGACAGCACTAAAAATATCTCAAACCCATTGCCTCTTTAAGAAAGAAATGTGGCAAACCTAAAAGATAGGGAAATGTAAATAAAGGAACTACGATCAAGATTTCATCCAATTCGATAGTAACAGATGTCGGATCCCCAAATTCAGCTGCCACTTGAAACGATGCAAGAAGCCTTATAAGGAGATACTCCAACTTTCATTTGATACCACGTCACATTATCGCAAGAGAGCTTTGTAGTTGCCTTCTCGCAGACATTATGTTTTTCTACAAACGACATAGGTTTGACAGAGATGCATTGGTTCTGAACAGAGATCAGAGCCGAATAGTGCAGAACCACATCATAGTTCATCTCGAGAAGCTTTGTCAATGGGTATTTGGGTTTGCAGTGCCTCTGTATTCTGAGCTTATTCCCCAGTCTCTCACGGTTCCCTAAATTTTCTGATAATTTGCAGTTCCAGTCAGTTTGTATTTTATCCTCATCGCAGATTATAGATGTTTCAGTATCAGTGAGTTCTCCAGCACATTGAGTAAATCATAGAACATAGAACATAGAACAATACAGCACAGAACAGGCCCTTCGGCCCACGAGGTTGTGCTGAACATCTATTCTAGATTAAGCACCCATCCATGTACCTATCCAATTGCCGCTTAAAGTTCGCCAATGATTCTGACTCTACCAATCCCAAGGGCAGCGCATTCCATGGCCCCACCACTCTCTGGGTAAAGAACCCACCCCTGACATCTCCCCTATACCTTCCACTCTTCACCTTAAGTTTATGTCCCCTTGTAACACTCTGTTGTACCCGGGGGAAAAGTCTCTGACTGTCTACTCTATCTATTCCTCTGATCATCTTTTAAACCTCTATCAAGTCACCCCTCATCCTTCGCCGTTCAAACGCGAAAAGGCCGAGAACTCTCAACCTATCCTCGTACGACCTATTCTCCATTCCAGGCAACATCCTGGTAAATCTTCTCTGCACCCTCTCCAAAGCTTCCACATCTTTCCTAAAGTGAGGCGACCAGAACTGCACAGAGTAATACAAATGTGGCCTAACCAAAGTCCTGAACAGCTGCAACATCACTTCACGACTCTTGAACTCTTGAATTCAATCCCTCTGCTAAATCAGCAGTGGCTCTACTGAAAAGGCTTTTAAAACCCATGGTTCATAGAACAGCATATATTTATCCCTTTTAAAAAATGTGAGACCAATTAACAGCATTATATTTGATCTGCTATATTTTCCATTACTGACTGCAATGAATCTACCCGATGGGATACAGAAAATCAATAATGTCAGTAAAAACATCTTAAACTTTGGACAAAGCCCAGGCTATTGACATAAGAGAAAAAAAAACTCCATGCAATTATGCAACTAAGAAAGGCAGATTGAAGTCATATGATGCACAGGTTTGATATAGAGCAAAACTCTCTCTACCCTAGCAGGAAAAGATGTAGAGGAATTGAGATCTTATCTTTTATCTTAGCCTGCTGGACCCACATTCCTCATTCCTGGTGAAGTGCTTATGCCCGAACGTCGAATTTCCTGTTCCTTGGATGCTGCCTAACCTGCTGCGCTTTTCCAGCAACACATTTTCAGCTCTGATATCCGGCATCTGCAGACCTCACTTTCTCCACCATTCAATAAGACTCTGGCTGACCCGATTATTAACAAGCTGATAAAGCATTCGACTGACAATATCCCACTTCAGCTTCTCTCATTTTAATATATTCCGCTACACATCTATTATATTCTGCAGAATAATATGTTTGCCGTTAATTACTGGTCCACACTGTATTCCTCTCCTCATTCTCGAATTGAAGGAGTCCGTAATGCACTGTTTAGATAACTAATAGTGTGGAAACAGGTCCAACACGTCCACACCGAACAGCAACCCAGCCATTCCCTAAATTTACTCCTTCACCTAACAAATTAGCATTGCCAATTCACCTAACTTGCACGATTTTAGACTGTGGGATGAAACCAAATCACCCGGAGGAAACCCACGCACACGGGGGTAGAATGTGCAAACTCCCCGTGTGTACACAGACAGTTGCCTGAGGCAGGGAACCCGGGTCTCTTGCGCGGTGAGGCAGTAATGCTAGCTACTGTGCCATTGTGCCGCCCACTGTTCTTTTCCCTTGCCTATTCTTTAGGCAAGATAAAAGTGATTGGAACAGACACGACTGTTTGCTCGTACTTGACACTCCAGATACATCGGATCATCCTTCGTCATTTCCGCCACCTCCAAATGGACCCCACCCCTATCAGCGTTCTGGAAAGACCACTCCCTCCGGGACTTCCTTGTCAGATCCACACACACCCCAACCCCCACCCCCACACCCCTCCACAAACCAAATCTCCACTCCCGGCACTTTGCGCCCACATCTCCATCCTCACTTCCCTCCAAGGCCCCAAGGGATCATTCAATATCCATCAGAAATTCACCTGCACCTCCACACACATCATTTACTGCATCCTCTGCACTCGATGTGGCCTCCTAGATATTGGGGAGACAGGCGCCTACTTGCGAAATGTTTCAGAGAACACCTCTGGGAACCCACACCAAACAACACAACCGCCCCATGGTTGAACACGTTCACTCCCCCTCCCACTCCGTCATGGACAGGCAGGTCCTTGGCCTCCTCCATCGCCAGACCATGGCAACACGACTCCTGGAGGAAGAGCAACTCATCTTTCGCCTATGAAAACTCCAACCACAAGGGAAGAATGCAGATTGCTCCAGCATCCTCCGTTCCCCTCTCCCCACCTTTTCTCAGTCCCAAACCTCAGACTCAGCACCGCCTCCTTGACCTGCAATGTTCTTCCCGACCTCTCCGCTCCACCCCCTCTCCAGCCTATCACCCTCACCTTAACCTCCTTCCACCTATCGCATTACCATCGCCCCACCCCAAGTCCCTCCTCCCTACCTTTTATCTTAACCTGCTTGCCACACCCTCCTCATTCCTGAAGAAGAGTTTCTGCCCAAAACGTCGAATCTCCTTCTCCTTTGATGCTGCCTGACCAGCTGCGCATTTCCAGCAACACGTTTTTAAGCTCTGATCCCCAGCATCTGCAGTCCTCACTGTCTCCTACAATGGTGAAAAATATAATTTGTTTTAATCCTTTAAAACTGGTTCAATTTGTTTTATATTTGCATTGGATGGTATTTTAGCTTGATCCAGATGTTAGTATCAAATGATATATTACAGCACTGAGCTTTGTCTCGTTCTCTTTTGATGGAAGTTGGAAAGGAGCGTTTTCTTACAGCGGAGAGTGAAGAGAGTGAAGAATGAACAACAAAGTTGATCAATAATACATGCATATTCTGACAAAGGCAATTTTCAATCAGATATATTCTTTCAACAACCAAAGTATTTTTGATCATGTAGTCACATATCAAAAACGTGATATCTAATTTGTGTACCATGAGAAAGCCAGGAAGGAGATAATGACCAGAGCATCTGCTTACAGGACTAAGCGATAAATATTGGCCAGGCCACCAGGTATAATCTCCTCACTTTAATTCAGAATAATAAAATGGTCCCTTTAGAGGGCAGAATTGGCTTTGGTTTAATGCTTCATAGATATCTGATGTCCAGGATTATCTCAGGACAGCACTGCTGTGGCAGTATCCATTCGTCTATTCTAACCCCGAGGGTAGATCTTGAACCCTCAAACTTCCAACTCAAAGATCAGCATACTACTCAGTGGCGCCTGAGCAACACTCAGCATTCTGACACGCGGCTTATAATTTACATCTCCAAAGATTAATGAAGCAATTAAGGGCAATTGCATCGATTCTGTATGAAATGCAAAACAGGACTCTTATGGAAGAATGAGGGTCTCCCTACCCCATGATCAATAGGCTCAAGTTCCTCGATTAGAATTAGTCGTCTTAAATTCCTGTCCCAACTACTTCAGAGGTGTGTTATACATCTCTGAACGTTTTAATTAAAAAAAAGAAAACTTCTTCAACCAATGTGCTGTTCTCATTGAGAAAGTGCAACATCTCTAATTAGGAATCAGCACTTTGGGTCACCTTTGCTGATTCCCCGTGTGTCTACGGGAGCCAGTAATGGTTATCAGAGTCCACCAGTAAAGCTACAAAATGTCCTCTAATATCTCTCCTCAATTGATCATTCTTCTGTTTTGAATACGGTTAGTGAGCATACAGCCCTATCTCTCCTTATCAACAAATAGCTACCTTCTTTCCAGCTAGCTATCAGAAATAGGTTGACTTGCACTGTCAAAGTGTGGCAATACTGAGAATAACCCTCCCCATACATGACCCAGGCTAAGATCACAAGGTGCAGCACAAGCCACTGCTTATATCCAGAATCAGATAACCAGGAAGGATGTTCTCCACGGCTGGGCAGTCCAGAACCAGGGCTCGTGCTCTAAGCATACTAGCTCGGGTATTTTGGACTGAGATGAGGAAACTTTTCTTCACCCTGACAGTGATGACTCTTTAAATTCACTGTCATGGAAATTGATTGAGTACAAAACATATTTTGTTTTACGGCTAAAGAGATCAAAGCCTGCAGAAATAATGATGGGACAGGGCACTGAGTTGAATAATCTGCCACGGTCATTTTGAACAGCAGAGCATGCTGAAGGGTCTGAAGAGCTTACGGATCCACATAAATCTGTGACCACTTTGTGGCTTGAAGAGATGTGTTTGGTTCAAAATCTATTTTGATACGAAAACAAAAGAAATGTGTTATTAGTTACAATACAGAGTGACGAAACAATTTCAGATGATTGAGAATTGGACATTCGTAAAATTAAATTGAACAATGTGGAAGTTCTGGAAAACTAAAATAAATTGCTGAGTTAACTTCCAGATGAAAATCGAAATATCCTGAAATAGTTAGCGTAATCACATAGGGAGATATGTGGGTATAACCTGGGAATTGCTAAACTCCTTACACATCATGTTGATTCATAGAACATAGAACATAGAAGGATACAGCGCAGTACAGGCCCTTCGGCCCTCGATGTTGCGCCGACCGAATCCTACCTAACCTATACTAGCCCAATAACTTCCAAATGCCTATCCAATGCCCGCTTAAATGACCATAAAGAAGGAGAGTTCACCACTGATACGGGCAGGGCATTCCATGAACTCACAACCCGCTGTGTGAAGAATCTACCCCTAACATCTGTCCTATACCTACCACCCCTTAATTTAAAGCTATGTCCCCTAGTAACACCTGACTCCATTAGCGGTAAAAGGTTCTTAGTATCTACCCTATCTAAACCCCTAATCATCTTATACACTTCTATCAGATCTCCCCTAAACCTTCTCTTCTCCAATGAGAACAGCCCCAAGTGCCTCAGCCTTTCCTCATAAGATTTTCCTACCATTCCAGGCAACATCCTGGTAAACCTCCTCTGCACTCGTTCTAAAGCTTCCACATCCTTCCTATAGTATGGCGACGAAAACTGCACAGAATACTCCAGATGAGGCCTCACCAGAGTCTTATACAACTGCAACATGACCTCAGGACTCCGGAACTCAATTCCTCTGCCAATAAAGCCCAGTACACCATATGCCTTCCTCACAGCACTATTTACCTGGGTGGCAACTTTCAGAGATCTGTGTACATGGACACCAAGATCCCTCTGCTCATCCACACTACCAAGTAGCCTACCATTAGCCCAGTAATCCATCATCTTGTTATTCCTACCAAAGTGAAAGACTTCACACTTAGCTACATTGAATTCCATTTGCCACATTTCCGCCCAGCTCTGCAACTTATCTATATCCCGCTGTAACCTACCACTTCCTTCCTCACTATCCACAACTCCACCGACTTTTGTGTCATCCGCAAACTTGCTTACCCAGCTTTCAAGTCCTTCCTCTACATCATTTATAAAGATAACAAAAAGCAATGGTCCCAAAACAGATCCTTGTGGTACACCGCTAGTAACTGTGCTCCAAGATGAACATAATCCATCAACTACTACCCTCTGTCTCCTTCCAGCCAGCCAATTCCTAATCCAAACCTCTAATGTATCCTCAATGCCATACCTCCGTAGTTTTAGCATTAGCCTACCATGGGGAACCTTATCGAACGCCTTACTAAAATCCATATACACAACATCTACTGCTTTACCCTCGTCCACTTCCTTAGTCACCTTCTCAAAGAACTCAATAAGGTTTGTGAGGCACGACCTGCCCTTCACAAAACCATGCTAGCTATCCCTGATCACGTTATTCCTACCCAGATGTTCATAAATCTTATCCCTTACCATTCTCTCTAAGACTTTGCCCACCACTGAAGTCAGACTCACTGGCCTATAGTTACTAGGGCTATCCCTACTCCCTTTCTTGAACAATGGGACCACATTCGCTATCCTCCAGTCCTCTGGTACTATTCCCGTTGACAATGACGACATAAAAATCCAGTCCAATGGCTCTGCTATCTCCTCCCTAGCTTCCCATAGGATCCTGGGGTAAATGCCATCAGGCCCAGGAGACTTATCTATATTCATCCTTTCCAATATTCCCAAAACCTCTTCCCTGCATATTTCCAGGGCATCCATTCTAATTATTTGTGATTCCATATTCACATCAGCAACAGTGTCCTGTTCCTGAGTGAATACTGATGAAAAGTACTGATTTAATGTCTCTCCAATCTCCTCCGCCTCCACACACAACTTCCCACTACTATCCTTGACAGGACCGATACCTACCCTAGTCATCCTTTTATTCTTGACATACCTATAGAAAGCCTTTGGGTTTTCCCTAATCCTACCAGCTAAAGACTTTTCATGTCCCCTTCTCGCTTCTCTTAGCTCCCTCTTTAGCTCCTTCCTGGCTACCTTATAACTCGCAATCGCCCCTACTGAACCTTCACGCCTCATCTTTACATATGCCGCCTTCTTCCCTTTCACAAGGGACTCCAATTCCTTACTAAACCACGGCTGCCTCACAAGGCCCTTTACACCATGCCTGACTGGTACATACCTATCGAGGACACGCAGTAGCTGCTCCTTGAACAATCCCCACATCTCATTAGTGTTCTTCATTGAAGCCTGTTTTTCCAATCCACACATCCTAAGTCATGCCTCACTGCATCATAATTTCCCTGCCCCCAGCTATAACTCTTGCCCTGCGGCGCACGATTATCCCTCTCCATCACTAAAGTAAAAGTCACCGAGTTTTGGTCACTGTCCCCGAAGTGCTCACCTACCTCCAAGTCTAACACCTGGCCTGGTTCATTACCTAGAACCAAATCCAATATAGCCTCCCCTCTTGTTGGCCTGTCAACATATTGTGTCAGGAAACCCTCCTGCACACATTGTACAAACACCGACCCATCTAATGAACTCGAACTATAGCTCTCCTAGTCAATATCTGGGAAGTTAAAGTCCCCCATAACAACCACCCTGCTACCTTCACTCTTTTCCTGAATCATCCTCGCAATATTATCCTCTACTTCTCTAGGACTATTAGGAGGCCTGTAGAAAACACCTAACAGGGTGACCTCACCTTTCCTATTTCTAACCTCAGCCCAAACTACCTCAGATGGCAAGTCCTCTTCCATCGTCCATTCCACTGCTGTGATACTATCTTTGACAAGTAATGCCACGCCTCCCCCTTTTTTACCCCCATGTCTGATCCTACTAAAACATTTGAACCCTGGAACGTGCAACAGCCATTCTTGTCCCTGTTCTACCCACGTCTCTGTAATGGCCACAACATCGAAGTCCCAGGTACCAACCCACGCTGCAAGTTCACCTACCTTATTCCTTATACTTCTGGCATTGAAGTATACACACTTCAATCCACCCTTCTGGTTACAGGCACCCTCCTTAGAGATCACTGCATTATTCCTAACCTCCCTACACTCAAGGTCCTGTACCCTAAAGCTACAGTCCTGGTTCCCATGCCCCCTCGGAGTTAGTTTAAACCCTCCCAAAGAGCACTAGCAAACCTCCCCCCAAGGATACTGGTGCCCCTCAGGTTCAGGTGTAGCCCATCCTTTTTATAGAGGTCCCACCTTCTCCAGAAAGGACCCCAGTTGTCCAGAAACCGGAATCCCTCCCTCCTGCACCATCCCTGTAGCCACGCATTTAACTGCTCTCTCTCCCTATTCCTCGACTCTCTATCACGTGGCACGGGTAACAAACCAGAGACTACAACTCTGTTTGTTCTAACTCTGAGCTTCCAACCTAGCTCCCTGAAAGCCTGTCTGACATCCTCACCCTTCTTCCTACCTATATCGTTGGTGCCAACGTGGAACACGATCTGGGGCTGCTCCCCCTCCTCCTTAAGGACCCGGAAAACACAATCAGCGACATCACGTACCCTTGCACCTGGGACGCAACATACCAAACGTGAGTCCCTGTCGCCCCCACAAAACCGTCTGTCTGTACTCCTCACTATCGAGTCCCCAAGAACTATTGCTCTACCTTTCTCCACCCTACCCTTCTGAGCAACGGGGCCAGGCTCCGTGCCAGAGGCCTGAACCTCGTTGCTTGCCCCTGGTAAGTCGTCCCCCCCACAAGTATCCAAAACGGTATACTTGTTCTTGAGGGGAATGACCGCAGGGGGTCCCTGCACTGGCTTCCTCCTCCCACTCCCCCTCACTGTCACCCATCTATCTTGAACTTTCGGAGTAACTACTTGCCTAAAGCTCCGATCTATGACCTCCTCTGCCTCCCGAATGATCCGCAGTTCATCCAACTCCAGCTCCAGTTCCCTAACACGGGTTTGGAGGAGCTGGAGATGGGTGCACTTCTTGCAAGTGTACTCAGCAGGGACGCTAATGGCTTCCCTCACCTCATACATGTTGCAAGAGGAACATTGCCCTCTCTGCACTGCCATCCCTCTAAAAGTAAACTTTCCTTAAAAAAAAACAACAAAACCAACTAAATCTAAAGAAACAAACAAGGAAAATGCAGCACTTACCCACTAGTCACAATTGGTCTTATTATTCGAGAAATGCGATTCCAATCAAGCAACATCCTATACACTTAACCTTTGAAAGTTGGCAAAGGTTCAGAAAGAGACTGAACATATGCTGAAAGACAAAAAAATCAAAATCAGTCGTAGCGAATTGAGCTCAAAAACATCAGTGGTACCAAAGTCAGATATTATCAAACGATTATGTGTAGACACATGCAAAATCCATGCAGTTACTAAATCTGATGCATAAATTAAATCAAGTTTGGAAGGCCATATTGAGAAGATGGGACAAACAACTTATATTTCTCAGTCCGACTTACTCAAAGGATACTGGCAGTTACATTTATTGAAAAAGATGAAGACAATTTCGGCATTCGTGACACCAAAATGCACTGTAGCAGTTTACCGTCATGTCATGTGGTATGAAGAATGTGACAACTAGATTTTAAAGACTAACGAATGAAGTAATTTCTTCCTTACCCAATTGCGTGATACACATTGATGACCTGATTTTTACTCATACATGGAAGGAAAATTTGCAGAATTTCTCAAAATTATTCATTCGAATTTGGGAGGCAAGCTGGATGATAAACCTGGCTGACAGCGAATTCGAGACAACACAAATCGCCCTCCAGGACTATATTATTGGACATGGACAGATGGTCCTATCGACCAAAAGAGCAGTACGACTATAAAACAACCTTGATTATCCAAATAAGATAGGTGGGGATAATTGATTGTTCAGATAACTGATTGCTCGGATAACTGATCTGATTGCGAACAAAGGAAGCCGTACAGGACTTAGACCTCTTGTTCGGATATTGGGATTTTGGATACTTGATGTTTGGATATCAGAGGTTGTCCTGTATTTGGTAGCAGCACTCGTGAGTTTTATCAGAAAGTCTTTGGAATCTTCGCAGTGTGGCTGCTCCACTCATTGAATTACTGTAGAAATGCAGGACTTTTCAATGAAAGGAAAACTGCCAGAAGGCATTTGACAGCCTTAAAGTTGTGTTTACTATTGCCCCAATATTTGCAATACCTAATAACCCAAAGCTATTCAAGGTAGTTATCGATGCAGGTGATAAAAGTGTCGGTGCTGTACTTTTGTAAGAAAACAACGAGAAGATAAAAAGACCTATCAAATGTTTCTAAGGAAGATAAACATTTATCAAAAGAAACATTCGACTGTTGATAAAGAGAGGTTGAGATTGGTATTGGCGTTACAAAACTTGCCAGTAATATATCTGAGACAACCACACAGATTGATCATCATCCATTAACTCTTTGTTGGAGAAATTGAAGAACAAACATTGTATACTGGTTGCGATGGTTTGGAGTGCTGTTTGCCATCTGGTTTGGGGGGCATGTCTTCATAAGCAAGTCTCTTTTTTTTATAAAACATTTTGGCTCTCCAGCAATTTCTCTCACATCGTAAGATTCCGAATTAAAAATACAATTTAGCCACATGACAATTCAAACTTACTTTTTCATCATTGCTTTAGTTTCTGCAGAACAGAGGTTTTTTTTCATGAATGCTCGGTGTGTAAAAGAGCAATTGATCAATAATCACAAAATTAAAAGCAAATTAAACCGGTCTCTGGGTCGATAATTTATTGCCAGACATTAAAAGTAACAGAAGTCTCACAATGCTGCATTTCAAGCCATAATCAGTTAATTTAATTAAACTAGGTCATACGCCAAATGTAAAACTGCATAAGATGGTGAATACTTCTTTAAATAAGTTGCAACACTAGATTTTTTAGTCAGCATATAAATTTAGTCCATATGATCTCCTGGTATTGTTGCTTGAGGATGAGATTACAGATTATTAAAAGCTTTCCCACCACTAAGATAAATCGGGTAGCTGGATTTATAGACAATTTTGACCAAAAATATTTTAAATGTTGTGATTCTCCAGTCACTGATTCCATACCTGCATTTGAACAGGATTAGGTTGTTGCGCACATTACCACTGCAGCTTCAATGTTACTTTTCTCTGTATCATCAGGTGACTCCAATTCCGTTGTTATCAGTTACCAACACGCAATGATAATCAAACTTTCTAATTAAAGTAAAAATTGCTGCAGAAGCTCAATGGGTCACAGAACTCAAAAACATTAACTCTGCTTTCCTGCCACAGGTGCTGGCAGACTAGCTGATATTCTCCAGCAGTTTCATTTTTGTTTCAGATTTCCAGCATCTGCAATTTTGTTTTATTTTAGCCTTTCTATAATTCTGTCAAACTTCACCTCCTCCAAGTCTCAAGTACATTTATTTTTCACAATAAACTGGACATCAACCTCCTCTTCTTAATACCTCAGACAGGCCACTGTTCCTATGAAGTACAACAAAGGGAATTTATGACAATTGGTCCTACTCATTCTTTTGCTAGCCTTGCACTGTTTGTGATGAAGGATGACTTTTGGATTCCCTTTTAATATTAGTTGCCAGTCTCCCTTACTCTTCACTTCCCCTCTGAACTGTCTATATTTAGCACGCTTCTCACTGTGGTAGTCAATAATCCGTATCCTTTGCAACACCATTCAGGAATTAGACTTTTGTTTTTGCCACCATTCCCTGTTTGAGGAAACGATAAGCTGTACTGTGCAGCTGAAGCTGAACATTGTCCAAATTTATGCTCAAACGTCCTTTCTCAAATGCCCTCTGGCCCATTGAAATCAGCCCTACTCCAAATCAGAATTATTCTGGATTGTACCTTGTTCATTTTCTACACAAGCTAAAATCTTGTAATGCAATGATCAATGCTTCCTTATATTATCCCAGTCTAATATTTAATGCAGTTTATACATATTGGGTGTATGCACACAAATTATGCAGTTGGCTGTGCAGATTGAAGATATCATTAGGATTCTGAACTTTATAACTAGGACCGTTGCATGCAAAATAAGGAAATTATGACAAACTGTTATAAAACGTCTTGTTTTTCCCTCACATCTACTATTTATGTAACATGTTTCAGGAAGGAATTCGAGAAGGTGCACAAAAGGTGCACAAAAATGGTACCAGAGATGAGCAAATGGACAACTGTGTGGATAGTTTGAAGACGCTTAGGCCACACTTTATGGTGAACAGAAGATGAAGTAAAAAATGAGGTCAGCAGATGGTGGAGATCACAGCTGAAAATGTGTTGCTGGTTAAAGCACAGCAGGTTAGGCAGCATCGATGAAGAGCTTATGCTCGAAACGTCGAATTTCCTATTCCTGAGATGCTGCCTAACCTGCTGTGCTTTAACCAGCAACACATTTTCAGAACATGAAAATGAAGAAGACATTTTATAAGTGTTCAAAATCATGAGGGATTTGGATAGAGTAGAATAATAGAGTAGGGAAATGCATCTGGATTGGTTACTCTTTGGAGAGTTGCTGTAGACCTTTTGGGCGAAGTGTCCTGTTTCCATACTGTATGGACTCTATTTAAGAAAGGCTTGAGAAGAAAAGGACACTGATTAAAGATGATCAGCAAAAGAAAACCGTTACAAAGAACACTTTTTATAAACAAATTATTTCAGAAAATGGCATGTTCTGCCTAATATCGCAGTGGTGGGTGCAGCTTCAATTAAGGTCCTCAAAAGGAATCTGCAATTTACATAAGCAGAAATTTGTAGTATCACATCATAAAAGGACTTGGGAGCCAACGTAGGCAAGTTCTTCTTTGAGAGATGATCAAATCTTTGCTTCCGAGCTGTTACCATTTGTTCGCTTATAATTGCACAAACTGCCAACCCGGCAGCTGTTTCCTAACGGTTTGTCATATTCTGAAATAATGACTAACATTGTCATGCATGCAACTAAACTGACATTGCAGTACTTCACTTGATCCAGCAGCACCTGCATTCCCATTTTCCTCACCGTTTGCACTAACAATGTTTCCAGAACTGCAATTGAACAAAGAACACAAATTAAGTCATTTAACATAAGTAAACTTACCCATAATTAACTCCAAAGCAATTTCAGACTTGAGATTCAATATTGAAAGCTTGGTCAACTAGTTTTCTTAAGTTAGTCAATGACTCTGCAAGATGCATGTGTTGGAATGCGGTTCTTTTGTCTTCTACAGGATGTCTACAGTACACCACAATGAGGTAATATTGGGGTATGGAAGAGTCTTTAGAGTGTGAAAGGAAGAGAAAATCACTTCTTCAGCGTGTCACCCTCGTTTTATAGCCGTTTCTGTGCGACTTCAACCGACCAATGGAAAACTTTGAATGTTTTATGCTGCTTCAAGTTTGGTCTCTCAAAATAAACCAAACATTTTTGAAACAGTCAAGCAGTTGTTTTCTGTGATTGTTTTCATCTGTGTTGGTGTTCACGACGCTGCCATGGGATACCTTTGTGAGTCAATCCTGATATAATCTTACTCCAACTGCTAGCACTTGGCTGTGAGGGCAGAAGCTGGTGAGTGGGGAGTAAAGAGGTCAAATAAAGACTTGTCGCCAGTGGGATAGAGGGAGGACACCTCAAATGAAAGGATTTAAGTTTAACTTCCTTATCTCAGAAAACAAAACTCAAGCTCTTTATACACTATTGCTAATTTAATCCTTACAAGAACAACTCGTAACTCATGCTTGATTCACAATGTGATTATAGTAAATTCTCATTATTCAAATTCACAGAGCGTTCATGTCATATTAGTCAATATTGGCTGTTTTTCTTAAAAAAAGATAATTTTCTTAATTTTCCTTTCCTGCTCCTTCATCTGTTCTGAGTTTACAGGAAAATCTGGCTATAATAAACCCAGGAGTAATTGCAGGTCACTGACCCAGAGCAGTGTAATG
This sequence comes from Hemiscyllium ocellatum, assembly GCF_020745735.1. Taxonomy (NCBI): domain Eukaryota; kingdom Metazoa; phylum Chordata; class Chondrichthyes; order Orectolobiformes; family Hemiscylliidae; genus Hemiscyllium; species Hemiscyllium ocellatum. The sequence goes on along the minus strand of NW_026867722.1, from coordinate 71,556 downwards.
ACCTCAGTATTTAGGCTTCTATTAATTGATGACATCAGTGAGATGGTGTGGCTGTGCTGCTGTCTCTATTGAATTCGCCATGAAAGCCCTTCATAAGCTTGATTCAAACAAATAATCATTATTTGGGAAAGTGGCTGACTCCGCGGATACACATGGCAGCTGGTCAACTTAGATGATAAAAAAATGCAAAGCATTCAATGGCGACACTGAATGGGAGATAGACCAATGCGAGGAGACCAGGAGCCGGTCCCAATCCATAGCCATATTTCTTCTAATATGTAGCCATATTTCTTCAAATCTCACCGGACTTTGGAGACCATGACAATGATTTTGGAGGTAGTGTCGTGGAGGGGTGGGAGAGTGAAAATGAGAAGGACAGAGAAACAAAGGGAAGCGATGAAGTGGGGTGAAGGAGAGGAACCCATTGCTTTAGTATTTTCACTGTGCCTCCAATGTCCAATCTTTGCTTCCGAGCTGTTACCATTTGTTCGCTTATAATTGCACAAACTGCCAACCCGGCAGCTGTTTCCTAACGGTTTGTCATATTCTGAAATATTGACTAACATTGTCATGCATGCAACTAAACTGACATTGCAGTACTTCACTTGATCTAGCAGCACCTGCATTCCCATTTTCCTCACCGTTTGCACTAACAATGTTTCCAGAACTGCAATTGAGCAAAGAACACAAATTAAGTCATTTAACATAAGTAAACTTACCCATAATTAACTCCAAAGCAATTTAAGACTTGAGATTCAATATTGAAAGCTTGGTCAACTAGTTTTCTTAAGTTAGTCAATGACTCTGCAAGATGCATGTGTTGGAATGCGGTTCTTTTGTCTTCTACAGGATGTCTACAGTACACCACATTGAGGTAATATTGGGGTATGGAAGAGTCTTTAGAGTGTGAAAGGAAGAGAAAATCACTTCTTCAGCGTGTCACCCTCGTTTTATAGCCGTTTCTGTGCGACTTCAACCGACCAATGGAAAACTTTGAATGTTTTATGCTGCTTCAAGTTTGGTCTCTCAAAATAAGTCAAACATTTTTGAAACAGTCAAGCAGTTGTTTTCTGTGATTGTTTTCATCTGTGTTGGTGTTCACGACGCTGCCATGGGATACCTTTGTGAGTCAATCCTGATATAATCTTACTCCAACTGCTAGCACTTCCCTTTCACATTATTGGATCGCTAATATCGCAAACTTAAAGCGACATCAGACGAAACTTACTTGCCAATTCGTTTCCTTTATTTTCTGACAAACTTAGGTTTCCACCTAATTCCCAGCGTGATGTGTCAACATTTTCACAGCTGGAACTGGTCATAAAGTGCCAGTTAAATCATTTTAAATATGTTCATGATCACAATGTTTATCTTTGCCACTTCTTATCAGCATAGAGAGTTTTGGCTGTGAGGGCAGAAGCTGGTGAGTGGGGAGTAAAGAGGTCAAACAAAGACTTGTCGCCAGTGGGATAGAGGGAGGACACCTCAAATGAAAGGATTTAAGTTTAACTTCCTTATCTCGGAAAACAAAACTCAAGCTCTTTATACACTATTGCTAATTTAACCCTTACAAGAACAACTCGTAACTCATGCTTGATTCACAATGTGATTATAGTAAATTTTCATTATTCAAATTCACAGAGCGTTCATGTCATATTAGTCAATATTGGCTGTTTTTTTTTAAAAAAAGATAATTTTCTTAATTTTCCTTTCCTGCTCCTTCATCTGTTCTGAGTTTACAGGAAAATCTGGCTATAATAAACCCAGGAGTAATTGCAGGTCACTGACCCAGAGCAGTGTAATGACCTCAGTATTTAGGCTTCTATTAATTGATGACGTCAGTGAGATGGTGTGGCTGTGCTGCTGTCTCTATTGAATTCGCCATGAAAGCCCTTCATAAGCTTGATTCAAACAAATAACCATTTTTTGGGAAAGTGGCTGACTCCGCGGATACACATGGCAGCTGGTCAACTTAGATGATAAAAAAATGCAAAGCATTCAATGGCGACACTGAATGGGAGATAGACCAATGCGAGGAGACCAGGAGCCGGTCCCAATCCATAGCCATATTTCTTCTAATATGTAGCCATATTTCTTCAAATCTCACCGGACTTTGGAGACCATGACAATGATTTCGGAGGTAGTGTCGTGGAGGGGTGGGACAGTGAGAATGAGAAGGACAGAGAAACAAAGGGAAGCGATGAAGTGGGGTGAAGGAGAGGAACCCATTGCTTTAGTATTTTCACTGTGCCTCCAATGTCCAGAAATAAAACCTCAATATTGATCAGCAAGCAATTTCCCATCTCAGTGCTTTGGATGCTTCAATGTTGGTACTACCGTTTAAGAAAACTCTGTCTCAAATATTACATTCCTCAGGAGGCAGTCCAGCAGCTTCTTTAATGTGGCTGCTGCTGTCTGTGCTGGTGTTCTTCGCATTGTACAAAACATTTTGAAGGAATCAATGGTTCTCCAAAATTTCCATTTCACATTGCTGTATTCCAAATGAAGCATAATCAAACCACATCAAAATCAAATCAAATCAAACTTGCTTTTTCGTGGTTGCCCACATATCTGGCATACTTTGATTCCCATCCTCCGGAAAATCTGGTCTGTCAATATTCCCCAGCCCCAAGTTGTCATAAAGCACAAATGAAACAAAGGACTTACACCTATAAATGACTTGCAAACATTTGAACTTAAACCCTGAAGATCAAAAGGCTCTACTAAGCTGAATTGTTTTTTTAATAAAAAAGAGGAAACACTCAAATCAGCATGAATAATGCAATTATTGGGAGAGGCTGTGGTCTGGAATAGTGGTGTTTGCTATAGCATTCAGAGATGTTGTCAAGAGGAAGTTCCTCCAGTAATCTTACAGGAAGTCCTGCTCTTCTGAAGTTCCGTTTCTCATTACACTGTTAAAAAAAAGGCCAATTTCAAAGCTAAGACGGCAATATATGTTGACTTTTTTCAACTTTCACAGGGGTTTTTTTTTGAGAGATGGGGTGAGTGGAGGTGGGCGATGTAATTGTATTGGAAAGCAGAGAGTTAGGTCGCAAATGTGTCTTCAATATGTTTACCCTCATTGCACAGTCCAGTGTTTTGAAGTGAGCAACTGAAGACATGAACATTGAAGGGTGAGAAATGATTATTGAAAGACTTTGCGTTAGTGCATGCTCAATTATTCACTGGCTTTTAAATGGGAGTTGATCGGACTGGGAAAATGAAAAGGAAGGAGTCTGGCACTTTCCCATTGATAAGCCATGCTGACATAGACCTGTTCTCTTTGACGTCTTGACTCTCCATGATCTCTCATTCGTGTCTCCCTCATTTCCCAGATAGTGACCACCTTCACTGCCTCAGCAATAATCAGTATGGACAGTAGCGCTCAGAAATGTGTGTATCTGTCATCCATTTCACTGGACTACTAGTTCTTCAAACTATGCCACACCGATGATAAGCCCTGGCAACAATCTCTTCATTGGTCACTGCTGGCAACATGCCAGCCTTGACGCAGGCCAAGGTGTGCAGGATTCAGTTACAGCATCAGGTCTGGAGCAGTAATTACAAAATTCCACCTAAGATTTCGTTTTACAATACTAATGATAGAGCAAATATTAGAATGACAGTCTATAATGTCTTTAATATTGCACTGGAAAATTGACATTTACAGTAAAATCTGTTAAAGAATACTTTGCAAAGTCTTGCAGGCAGGCAGAAATGCAAAGTCTGGCGAAAATGAAACGTTAAACCAGACTCACAGTAGTGTCAAAAGGTCAGTAAACTATCATATCAACAGTCAAGGAATGAGGAAAACAATTCCATCTGTGGAGAGGTGTTTGAATGTTCCAAGCTCTTGAACTTGCGTGGCGATAAGAATAAGCGAAGTTTAGTATTTGGAGAATATGTGAAAGCTATTAAGGCACTCCTTATATGAGGCATTTTGCCAACTGAATTGGGTCGACACTGCAGAGTCCGAATAAACGTTTTCTTTGCTCTTGCTAGCATTTGAGTCCAGTCGATTTAATTGACATGACAAATATAAAAGAAGAAATCTGAAAGAAAAACTAAAATTGCTGGGAAAACTCAATATAATTTGCAGCATCCATGGAGAGAAAGCAAAGTTCATGTTGGGTCAGGTGACCCTTCTTCATGGACATTTGGAGTTCTGAACAAGAGTTATGCAACTAAAAACACGATTTCTGTTTTCACTCCACAGATGGAGCCAGATCTGCTAGCTTTTAGTAGAAAGTCATACATTGTGTTTAGCTTATTTTTCAATATCATCCTCAGTTTCTGGAGAACCAGAAACGCCAGTTACGGTGCACTTTCGGCAATTGATGTTTTCAGAGCTGCAAATGGTCTTCAAGTACCATTAAGTTAATTTAAGCAAACAATTATGCTCTGAATAAAAACATTTTTATAAACTTGAATAGGAGTGTAGTCGGGCTGGAACATGGAAAAATAAGGATGTGACAAATTCATTTTTCAATACTTTACAGTATTGCATAGTTTAGAAAATTCTCAAATAAAGAGCAGATGGCAATTATAGAACTATTCAATGTCTCCAGTGAATAACTTTGGATACTGTATCTCCATAAAGAACTGAATTTTCCTCATCAACTGTTATCACCACACAATTGCAAACATTATTGGTGGTACGGAAAAATTGATGTCTGCCATCATCCTGATTTCTCCATCATCTCTTGAAATTAGGCCATTTCATTCCTGGGAAAGTGACCCAGCAACAATTTCTTGATCAGTCCACATCAGCAGCGTGCTTCCCTTGGTGGTGCCATTCATCGAAGCAGCACTGGCTCCAGCTCTCAGTCCAAGCAGCAGGGATCCACCACAATTCACAACATTATTACTGGAAATGCATTGTTTAAAAAAAGAAACACCACAATCTAACTTGTAGAAAAATATACATACTTGAGAGGCAGAGCTCAACAGTTTGTGTAATGTGATAATTATGTCCTGGAATAACGTATTTGACATTGTTCCCGGAAAAATGGAGAAGGAAATACCGAAATAACCTCACAAGAATTGCTGGTTATTCAGCATAACCTTTATTACAAATAAAATTTTAATCTCGAATTAAATTGAACTTAGGATCAAACTGACACTTTAATTGTTTCAGTTGCTCCTGACAGACTATAGGTTTCATTTTCATCGTAATTTTGATTGTCGAACTTCGTACGCCTGCAGTTGGTTATTAAAGATAAATGAAGTCATTTAAATGAGCATTTTCCTGCATCCCACAATTGTGTGCCAGCTGCTTGAAGGACTGAAAATTCTGGATTGATGACTGCAGCCTGCATTCAGCTCTTTGTCAATGTCTTAAGTTTTGACTGGTTCGTTTGATGCTACATTATATCAAATTTGGTCATGGGTCATTGGAGGAGGTGTTGATGATACTTTTTGTTAGATTGTTAATTCGTAGACAAGATTAGCGTGGTGCTCGAAAAGCACGTAGGTCAGGCAGCATCCAAAGAGCACGAAAACCGACTTTTCTGTCCGAAGGCCTTCATAATAAATGAGGCTGTGAGCCTACGGGCTGGAGAAATAAATGGGCAGGGATGGGGCTGCGGAGAAGGTTGTTCAGGCGGGAATAGATGAATGGAGGTGGGCATAAATATGATAGCTCGGTGAGGCGGGTGGAGCGGCTAGGTGAGAAGGAAGATTTGAAGGGAGGACAGGTCATGAGGAAGGTGGTGAACTGGCAAGTTGGAACTGGAGTAAGGTGGAGAAGGGGTAATGAGGAATCTGCCGAAATGCACATTGATGCTCTGAGGTTGAAGTGTTCCACTGAGCAAGATGAGGCTTACTTCCTCCAGGACTCGGGTGGTGAAGGAGTGGCGGTGGAGGAGGCACAGAACCTGCATGGTTTCAGCGGAGTTAGGAGGGAGTTGAAATGTTTGGCCACGGAGCAGTGGGGCTGATTGGTGCGGGTATTTTGGAGATGTTCCGTAAAGTACACAGCAAGAAGGCGTTCAGTCACCCCAATGTAAAGGAGACCACATCAGGAGCAACGGATCCCATAAATGACATTTGTGGAAGTGCAAGTGAAACTTTGGTGAATGTGGAAGTCTCCTTACGGACTTTGCATGGAGATTTGCGGGAGGTGTGGGCGCAAGTTTTGTAATTCCTGCGGTGGCAGGGGAAGGTGCTAGGTGGCATCGAAGATAGGTTGTTGGGAGGCATGGACCTGACCAGGTAGTCACGGAGGGAACGACATTTGCGGCAAATGTATCGGGGTTGGGAGTGAAAAAAATATCCCTGGTGGTGGGGTCCGTTTGTAGGTGATGGAAATGTCAGCGGATGATGCGGTTTAAGTGGAGGTTGGTAGTGTAAAAGGTGAAGACTAGGGGCGTACTTTTCTTGTTGCCATTGGAGGGGTGGTGTTGATGGTGGCGGTGCAGGACGTGGATGAGCTGCGTTGGAGGTCATCTTCAACCACATCGGATGGGAAATTTAGGTCTTTAAATATAGAGGCCATCTGGTGTGATCTGTGGTGGAACTGATCCTCCTGTGGCGGAGGCGGATGAATTGGAAATAGTAAAGCGTTTTTGCACGAGGTACGGTGGGAAGAAGTGTAACTCAGGTACCTGTGGGAATCTGTGTGTTTGTAAAAATGTCAATGTTGGTCATCGTTGATGTAGATGGAGATGTTCAGGAAGGGAAACTAGGTATCATAGATGGTCCAGGTGAACGTAAATTCGTGATGAAAGGTGTTGGCGAAGTTGATGAACAGCCCAACCGCCTCGTGGGAGCACGAGCTGGCGCTGACGCAACCATCAATGTAGCAGAGGAAGAGGTGATGAGTTGTGACAGTGTAACTACGTCATATGGACTGTTCTACGTGGCCAACAAGGCGACAGCATACCTGGGGGTCAATAACGCTCTGGGGCCCCGGATTCAATCGCTGTCCCAGCAGATAATGTAACCCGAATACAATAAAATAAGAGTCTATTGATAACCAGAAACTGATTGGCTACTGTCAAGAAAACCCAACCTGGCTCATGAATGAGCTTCAGGAAATGAAAGTAACTTAGTTTGGCTTCCATGTTACTCCATACCCACTGCAATATCGCTGACTCTTAACTGGCCTCTGCTTAATTAGGTACAGACTAAAAATGCAATCCTGGCCATCGATGCTCTTATTCCATAAATGAATTAAAAAATTGTTTTACCATGTAATCAACAGTTATTCTCTCTTATTAGTTCTCGTATTCTGTTAATCTTGCATGCCTGAATTCGAGCTAGAATGAAGTCAGTATCTGAGTGGGCTATGAAATGTCTATTATTGAGGCAAAATTATAATTTCGTAATATTGCATCTCTGTCCCAATCCATCATTTTACACATTTTATCGTGTTTTTCACGATATCGTGAGGAGGAGAAATGAACTGGACGGATGCAAAATGGACACTTTGCACAGCTAATTCAAGTATTCTCCCTGCGCAGTAGGTACAGTCAGTTTAATATGGTTACAGAAGTGAAATGTGGTTACAGGCAGTGGGCGGCACAGTGGCACAATGGTTAGCACTGCTGCCTCACAGCGTCAAGGACCTGGGTTCAATTCCCGACTCAGGCGACTGAGTGTGTGGAGTTTGCACGTTCTCCTTGTGTCTGCGGGGGTTTCCTCTGGGTGCTCCGGTTTCCTCCCAAATCACAAAGATGTGCGGGTCAGGTGAATTGGCCATGATAAAGTGCCCGTAGTGTTAGGTAAGGGGTATATGTAGGGGTGTGGGTGGGTTGCGCTTCGGCGGGTTTGTGTGGACATGTTGGGCCGAATGACCTGTTTCTACACTGTAAGTAATCTAATCTAATAAAAAAAAGTTAATTACAAGACAATGCAGTTTCGATTGCATTTAATAGGAAATGATTACATGCTCGCCAGTATACATTGGTAACAGTTGTAACAGGAGGTTTAGCCAATCTGCAGAAATAGCTGGCAATGGCTTGCATCCTGACTTCAATAGGCCCCGAGACTCGTTTTCATTTTTGTCAAGTTTCTTGATGCCACCTAGTCTGCTTGAGCTTTGTGTGGGTTGAGTCGCTGAGGAGAAAGGGAATGAGCTTTTGGCTTCAAGAGCCGCAATGCTAATCTGTGGTAGCAAAAAAAGTTAGCAAATCATCTGGGAAGTGCGCTCCTTCAGTTGGGACACTCCTTAGGTAAGATCTCGCTTTCCTGTTAGTCCCTGAGCTGAGTCTGGTCACTTTGACATACCAGCAACATTATGGTTTGCCGATCGCTGTCTAAAAAGAGACATTATTTCTGTGAACGAATTGTGTGCCAGCAGAGTGTTCTTTTTCTTTTCTTCCACAATTCCTTATTTTTCTTTGTTTTTGTTACGGAAGTGATAGGACAAGGGTTGTAGCGAAAGGAGGACACAACAAGAGTCAGAGTGGTTACGTGGTGGGGAACGCTCAGATTCACTGGGGTCATTTTAGAGTTTGTGCCGGGGTCCGAATACTCTGCTTCAGAGGGAAAATTTAATATCGCAGTCAACATTCACGAATTGGGTGGCGGGTGTAGCAGCAGTGAGCACAACCTTATACAACAACGTTTGATGATCATGTCAGTGACTGCGATGAGGACAATGATGGTCATGAAGAAAATGAGTCCCTGCAGAAAAGCTATGCCCAAGAAACCTAGCAAAGAGCACATCTCACTGTGCTCTGGAAGTGCAGCACAGTAGCAGGTCATTGGATATTTTGATATCAGTCAGTGATATTTTCACTGGATTTGGGTGCAGCAAATGGAGCCAAAGAGCGTGAATGTGCCCCGCTTCTCGGCCAGCAGATAGTGCAAATTCATCCGGTTCTGTAAGGCTATAGTAACTCTTTCGTCGCATTTAGCTGCTTGAGCACATGGCGGTGTGAAAACATAGAGAGAACCTGGTCAAGAGTGATAAGGGTTCGCCATCTGCATGTTCGTGGCTTCGTGAAGGGAGAGGACAGGAATAATCCCGAAATCGGACGACATAGAAAACTTTGCAGCTCGCAGTCAAAGATTCATGTCGGCTTTGTGGCCACAAATGAAGTATGTGCCATTGTTGATCCGCTGAGTGTCAGTCTGGGTTCCTATCCAGCCGGTTGTGGAAGCGTCATTCAAGGTGGTCCTGTTGAGGTCCTGCAAGTATAGTACACTGCCTGACGATGTGGACAGACTCGCCAATGGGTTAAGGAGCAGGGGGTTAGCACACCGGCTGTTACCAGTATTCCATCCCGCGGATTTCTGTTTTTCAGACAAATGGATCCCTCGAGTGCAGCCTGTCTATGAGGAGTAGGGCTGAAGGTTTGTGGGAGACATTTACAAGGTGTAGAACCAACATTGTCATTTGTTCAGTCGGTATTCTGTTGATTGCTAACAGGTTTGACAGTTTCCCCCGTAATTTCCCTTTTCAGTGGGACGGCTGGAAGTTAAAAGCTTCCCAGTACTCCGATTTCCCATACATCTTTGTCATGTTATACATTTTTTCCCCCTTTGTCTTTATATTATCCTTAACTACGCTCGTCAGCAACGAGTAGTCCTGCCTCCACTTAGGATCTTCCTTCCTTTTTGGAATGAACTGATCCTGCATCTTCTGCATTATACCCAGAAATACCTGCCATTGTTTTTCCGCTGCCATCCCAGCTCGGGTATTGAACCATTGAACTTTGGCCAGCTCCTCCCTCATAGCTCCATAGTTCCCCTTATTTAACTGTAATATTATCACTTCCGATTCTACCCTCTCCCTTTAAAACTGCAGATTAAACTTATTGCAATGTAATCACTACCTACTAATAGCTCCTTTACTTCGAGGTTCCTGATCAAATCTGGTTTGTTGCGCAACACTAGATCCAGAATTGCTTTCTCTCTGGTGGGCCCCAACACAATCTGATCTAAGAGTCCATTTCGGAGGCACTCCACAAACGCCCTTTCTTGGTGTCCATTACTATACGATTCTCCCAGTCTACCTGAATGTTGAACTCCCTCATAACACCTGTAATAATATCTTTGGGGATGGCCAATTTCAGCTCCTTATTCAACTTACACACGACATCCATGCTACTGTTTGAGCGCTTGCAGATAACTCCCATAAGGGTCTATCCATACTGACTCTCCATCCCCTGATTCTAGGTTCCCCCGAGCACGGGACTGAATATCATTCCTTACCAACATGGCCACCCCACCCCCTCTGCCAGTCAGTCTGTCCTTAAGATAGCACATATAGCCTTGAATATTCATTTCTCAGGCCCTGTCCACTTAAAGACAAGTCTCAGTTATCCCTATAATATCGTAACTGCAAATTTACAAACGAGCCTGAAGTTCAATTTATTTCTAATGTTTTGTGCATTCCTATTAAATATATTTAACTTGTTACTCCCCTCACCCTTCCGATCAATCCCTATTTCACTTCACCTTACGGCATTATCCTCTATGCGTTGTCTTTCTTGAATTGTCTTGATCTAACTTTCCATCTAACTTCCTTCTTAAACTTACAATTTGTCCCCTCCACCCTCAATCCCCCCCCCCCGCCCGTTATTTAGTTTAAACACAGCTGTGTCGTAATGACAAACCGACCTGCCAGATTGCTGGTTCCCCCACCTATTAAGATGCAAACCGTCCATCTTGTATAAATTATCTTTACCGCTAAACATACCCCAGTGATCCAAGAATTTAAATCCTTGCTTTGTGTACCAGTTCCCCAGCCATATATTCCCCAAGTCCATTATCTCCCTGTTCGTGTCGGCTCCAGACCGAGGAGCTGGAAGCAAACCGGAGAAACCATCCTGGATGTCCTGCTTTTCAGCCTTCTTCCGAGTTCTCCGAAGTCTCACTGTAGAATGTCCTTCCTCTTCTTCCCGACGTCAGTTGTGCATCTCTTCCCCTTCGCCCTTGAGGATTTCCTGCACTTTGTTTGCACTTCCCTTATTCCTGACACCAGGAAGGCAACACACCATCCTCAAATACCGCCTTTTGCCGCAGAAACACCTTTCGCCCTGGACTCCCCTATTACCACGCTTCCGTGTGATGTCTGACTCCTCGGTTCTGCCTCCACGCCAATTTCTGTTTGGCTGACCTGACCGCCTCTCAGACTGGCAGTGACGTAAGTCTCGAAAGCACACCGACTTAAATAACAGTCACCCATCTTTATAACAACCTCTGCGCTCCCTCCGCTCCCTGCTGAAGTTTTATCTGTCTCACCAGACAACAACTCACTAGGACAAAGGACCCGATACACAGCATGAGCAAAACCAATGTAGTGTACAAAATCCTATGCAAGGACTGCACAAAGCACTACATAGGACGAACAGGAAGACAGCTAACAATCCGTATCCATGAACACCAAATAGCCACGAAACGACACGACCAGCTATCCTTAGTAGCCACACACGCAGATGACAAACAACATGAGTTCGACTGGGACAACACTACTATTATTGGGCAAGCCAAACAGAGAACAGGCAGGGAATTCCTAGAGGCATGGCACTCACCCACAGATTCTATCAACAAACACATTGACCTGGACCCAATGTACCGGCCACTGCAGCGGACAGCAACTGACAACCGGAAGCGACAGAGACAAGCCACTATTAATTCCCGGAGGAAACATCACAGAAGCCCTTCACAGGAGGCTCCCAAGCACTGAGGATGTCACCTAGAAAGGGGAGAAACGTTTGCAACACAAACTCCCAGCCCAGCGAACAGAACCGCAACAGATACTAGTGAGTTGGTCAGGTGTTTAGGTGGCTATTTGGCCTTTGTGCATTCTGGCCCCTAGTTTCCTGCCTGTGTGACCGATGCAGTATTAGTCAGAGGGATGAATGACACGTACATGGCCGGGGACAAAGAAAAATCTTCAAGTAGCACTGGAATCCAATCCAAAAGAAAATAGACTGCTGAAAAAAACGCATCAGGCCATCAGACAGACAATAACACTAACACTGGACAGGAGGAAAAAAGGAGCACACTCAACACACAGGAGAGGAAAGCCCTGGAAGGTCTCAGAAAATATAAGAAGTATTGTATCCGACCAATTAAAACATGGCACATAACTGCCATACAAGAGAGAACACGGTGCATTCAAAGGCGAACTCACTACTTGCAGATACTGACACGTGCCGACGGGAGGCAATGGACCTGATTCCACAGAAAGAAAACAGGATCACAACTGGCTAAGGAAATTCTACAAAACAGACGAAATAAATACGACTGACGGGCAAAGAATGAAACCTGGTGAATCCAACACATCACTTCTATCGGAATTGCCGAGGCACAAATATTTGGGGGTCATTTCAGACACTTAGTGTTACTCATTGGCATACCGACGTACAGAATAGCAAAAGAACTTCAACATAAACTGAACACTTTTGGAAGCCTCACGCAACTCCGTCCACTCCACCCAACATTTCTTGAACATTATCCAAACAACAAGCTATGGGAAGACGAAGTCATGATTACTTTCAACGTAACGGTCCTATTCAATTCAACTAACATCCGCCTGACCAAAGAAAAACTGACTGCACTACGAGACGAACCAAGGATGCAAATTCCAGACAGCACCAACTTCATCAGCAAAGACAGCATCTTCAAAGCAGTAGACCCATGCCTCACAACTCATTTACCTTCAACGACAGGACATACAAACAAAGCAACTGTACACGCATGTGATCACCAATACAAGTATTCTTAGCAGAAGTTGTTATCCAGAGATTCCATGATCAGCTCATCTCACGATGTAATACAATCTTTGCATCCACTATTCGGACGACGCATTTGTTATCACGAATGCGATAACAAATTCGAAGAAACCTGCAATCTCAGAAACAACATTCACCAAAGAGGAAGAGAACAAAAACAGACTCTCCTTCCCAAATGATGGGCTTTTGTCCGAAACGGCGATTTTCCTGATCCTCGGATGCTGCCTGACATGCTGTGCTTTCGCAGCTCCGCTCTAATCTCTAGCATCTGCAGTACCCACTTTCCCCTACCTTGATATAACAATATAAACATTGTGAGTCGGAGTTCAGATGCCATAGTGTAGCTGTACGGCACATTGTTGAAGTCATCTTGATCAGTATGGTTGATCAACATGGTTAATCAAATCTCCTCTCAGAATTCTCTGTTCCAAACCTTCCTCATTACTGCATTTTCACTTTCGCAGAATAACGACTTTCCTGTGTACTCTCTCCAGTCCAATTCCACCCTTTCATATGACAGGGAGACCAGAACTGCGCACAGTCTGCAAGCTGCGATAGAACTCATTATTTACACAGTTCCAGCATGAGCATTCTGCTCTTATATTTTGAAGTTTGGCTGGTAGTGGAAATGAAGCCATTCTCTCACTTACAGAAATGATTGAAGTGCCCGTTTACTTTCTGTGTTCTGCACACTCTGTCTATCCTCTCACTTATTGTGCATTCTCTCTGTTTTTGATGTCCCCAAATGCTTTTCCGTGCACTTTCTCTTGGTTGTTTGCTTCGTTCACCTGTGCCCAATAGTTTTCGTTTTTAAAGAGTATACCATGTATTCTCTTGCCAAATCCAAGTACATCACATCAATTTTCAAGTTAATGTCTTAAGCCAAAGGAACCAGATTAATTCTGCGTGAGCGTCCTTGAACAAATCCAGGCCGACTGCCTGGGAGTCTTAGGGCAGAAATACAGCAAAAGAAAAGTTGCAGTAATACTCGAAATTTAAAGTCTTTTGATATTAAAAAGGAATATAATGAGGAAACAAATGGTTTTAGAGCAATAATTGGGATGAAAGCCAAGGTAGATTCATTGAATGAGGATCATATCTTAGAAACTGACTGGTAGATAAATTATGGAGAAACAATCGATTCAACGCATTGAGGTCATCAGAAAAAAAAATCAATAAAGACCCAAGCTGACTGGGCAAAATCAAACCTTATAGAATTGGGGCTAACATATTGGCATGTCTTAAAAATTGGAGAACTGGCAGAAAACAATATGTTTTTGGTTCGGAAGGCTCGTGTGGTACCACATGGATCAGTGTTGGCGCCCCAACATCGCAATACATGTCAAACATACTTTTACCCAAACCTGCAGACGTCACTAAAAGATGTCAGATTATGAGTAGGTGAGGTGCAGGTTTAAAAAAAAACGCTCCAAGGTGACTGAGACAATGGGAGTGAATGTGGAAATACATGGCAGCCGAAAAACAATTTGGAGTTATGCACTTCGGTGATTTTTAGAGAATATCAGCCTACAGTTGAAGAAGGATTGTTTAGAAAATATTGATCGATAAACCTTTTCATGCTTCCCTTATTGTTTTGATCAGCGCAGATCTCTGAGGTCAATGCAGGACAGTGTGCCCTGAAACCAGCTATTAGTATTGGAATAACATTGGCACGCTGAGCAGTGTACATAGAACGACTACGGGGGTGGCTTTTACATTGAAAAGGATCTGGATAACCGTGCCCACCAGTCACTGAAAGCAATATTGCAGGAGCAGAAAGCATGATAAATGGTGTGTAGAACTTTATTTCAGGGGGATTCAAGTAGGTGAGTAAGGGCGTCTCACTGCATCAATATAGGACGATGTTGAGACCTCATTTCGAGCATTGTGCAGTATCGTGTCCAGTTTGGTCTTCTTACCAAATAAAGGACAAACCAGATATTGAGGGAGAGCAGGGAAGGATGACCAGACTGATCACTGTGACGTTCGCCTTGTTGTGTTAGCAGAGTTTGGGTCGAAATGGCATGTATTCCATGCGTTCCAGATCTCAATGAAATATATAAAGCACTGACAATACGAAATAGATTTGAAGGCGAGATGATAATTCCTCTGGCTGGGATGTCTAAAACAAGGGGCCACAGTGTTAGGTATAGACAGACCGCTGTGCATTGAGATAACGATAAATATGTCCACTCAGAGACTGGTGAACCTGGATATCATTCTACCATATAAAAATGCAACTCTTTGCCCACTCTCCTCCCCTGTCCAAATCCTTCTGTAGATCTGCACGTCTGCTTCATGCACCCTCTCCATCTCCCTCGATTCGCATCGACTACAAACAAGACAGAAGTCCTTCAGTTCCTTCTTCTGGACAGTTCATGTATAAAGTGCATAGTTGTGCTCCCCACACTAAGCCTTGCAGAACAACATTTGTCAATGGCTGCCATCCTGAAAACAATTGTTCTATCCCAGCTCTCTGCTTTCTGCTAGACAGACAAACTTCTGCACAGTTCGAAACATTCAAAAATCTCTTTCTTCGCTGTGGATTCCAGGATATTTACCACAACCGAGGTTAGGCGACTCGATCTGCAATTTACCATCTTGTGCCTTATTCCCTTTTTAAACAGGCGTATCAAATTAGCGATTTTCGTCAGGGGCCCTAACTAATTCTCACGATTCGTTTTTTGAAATTGATCAAAAATCAACAATCTACATTATTTCTTGTAATTAGATTTATAAAAGTTCCAGAAATACAATTAATTCGCAGTTAACACGGTGCATCTTGCAAACGTTACGATACTCAAATAGAGAGTTAAGAGTCTGAAAAATATCATGATGGCCGGGTGTGGGGTTGGGCAGGGTAGATGACATGCATGTCCACCTCATAATCAGCAAGTTTGAACTTTTGAAGATACCATACCTCAGAGCCAATTACAGAGGGATTTCTTAGCACCCCTTAGAGAGTAATCAAAATGGGGACTGGCGTGGTTGGGGGGGGGGTGCGGGGGGTGGGGGGGGGTTGTTGGTGTATGTGCTCAAAGTTGGAAATGTATCAGTTACAATATTCCAAAATGATTTATGCGTCTTTTTGCCTTTTTGTTGTGTGTTCTAACTGAGCTGTAACTCGCTGATAACGGTCTCATAGATGTAAGCCACAATGTGGTCTCTCAGTGAAAATCTGAGATATAATGATCTCGCGGAATCCGGCAGGATGGCGAAAAGAACCCAGTCGTTACTGTCGACCAGAGCCCCACCATGGCGTCCATAGAGGTAAGGACTGCACCTCCACTGAATTTTTGGTCTCATGCGGAAAGGCTGATTGTCTTAATTCTGTTTACGTCACTGGGAAGACGTTTGGGAGATGACTTATTTGAGACACATAAGAAAATCAGAAGGGTAGATAGCCAGAGGCTTTTTCTCGGATGGCGATTGGTTTCGCGAGGGACATAGCTATGAATTGAAGGGTGATACATATAGGACAGATGGCAGAGGTAGCTTCATTACTCAAAGAGTAGTAGCATGGGCGTGGAATGCACGACCTGCAACAGTTGTAGACTCGCCATGTTTAAGAGCGCTTAAATATCATTGGGTAAACATATAAATGAAAATGGAATTGTGTAGGATAGACAGGGTTCAGATTGCTTCCATAGGTCGGTGCAATGTCGAGCGCAGAAGAGCCTGTCCTGTGGTGCAATGTCCTATATTCAATGTTCTACTGGAAAGTCAAGGCACTGAATTTAATAAGGGTACCGAGACATTAAAAAGGTGATGGTTTGGCGATAGAGATCATCGATGACTATATTTAATGGTATCTATCCCAACGATGACCCAAAAAAAACCTCT
>NW_026867722.1:0-54524 GCF_020745735.1 Hemiscyllium ocellatum | reverse complement strand
GAGTGCGAGAGGGGATGTGTGAAATTACAAGATCCGAAACAAATATTTCACTTTGGAACTTACTGTGGATAAATACTGGGGAGCTCAGGGAACTAAACAGTGTTTGGCCCGATTACTATTGGAATACTGTGTGCAATTCTGGTCTCAATGCCACAGGAAGGATGTTGTGGAACATGAAAGGGTTCAGAAAAAATGTTGCCAAAGTTGGTCAGTTTGCGCTCCAGGGAAATGCTGAATAAGCTGGGGCTGAATTCACTTGAATATGGGAAGCTGATAAAGGTGTTTAAAATCATGATGATCATTGATAGGGTCAATAGACAATGTTTTTTCCCCAGGCTGAGGGATTCCCAACAGACAGGACATAGCTTTAAAGTGCGAGGGGAACTTTTTAAAGGGAGTTAAAGGACAATTGGTTCCTGCAGAGTGTATGGAATAAGCTGCCAGAGGAAATAGTGGAGGCTGATAGAAATACATTTAAAAGGCATGTGGATGGGTGTATGAGTAGGAAGGGTTTTAGAGGGATATTGGCAAATTCTGGCAAATGTGACTAGATACGTCATGCAGGAGTTGGTCCGAAGGATCTGTTTCCATGCTGTACATCTCTATGAGCCAATGTCTTGAAATGAGTCCACATTATCGAAGAGGAGGTGCTGGAAGTTTTTAAACACAAAGGTAAATAAATCCCCAGGACCTGATCAAATGTACCTCAGGACATTGTGGGAAGCTGGTGAAGACATTGTAGGGCCCCTAGCAGAGATATTTGTACCATGTGTGACAGGCTGATAGACCGGAGGATGGCATTGTGGACAGTGAAGAAGGTTTTCTGAGATTACAAAAGGGATCCTGATGAAATGTGTGAATGGCTGAAAAAACTGTAGATGGAGTTTAATCTGAATAAATGTGAGGGAATGCATTTGGTACAACAAACACGGGCAGGACTTATACAATTAATGGTAGGACCTTCGGTAGTGTGTTGTAGAACTCAGGGTTCAGGTACATAATTCTTTGAAGTTTGCAACATGGAGAGACAGGATGGTTAATAAAAAACTTGCTTGCCACACTTGCTTTCATTGCTCAATCCTTTGGTTCTCTTCTGGAATACTGTGCCCAGTTCGGGTCGCCCAGTTATAGGAAGGATATTATTAAGCTGGAGAGGATTCAGATGAGATTTACTGGGATGTGGCTGGTTATGGAGGGTTACAGTTATAAAGAAAGGCTGGATAGGTTGGTATTTTTTCATTGAAACCTGAATGTTGACAGATGACCTCATAGAAGTTTATAAAATAATGAGGGGGATAGATAGAGTTAATGGGAGTTGTCTTTTCCCATGGTCAGGGGAGTTTCAAGACAAGGCACTACATTCTTAAGTTTAGAGGAGAGACATTTTTTTAAAAAAGTACATGGGGACACATTGTCACACAGAGGGTGGGATGGGTGTGGAATGAACTTCCCAAGGAAGGGATGAATGTGAGGACAATTACAATGTTTAAACATATTTGGATTAGTACAGGAATAGGAAAGGTTTGAAGGGATATGATCCAGGAACAGGCAGGTGGAATGAGATCAGTTTTAGAGTATTGTTAGTGTTAATCACCAATGCGGTATGACTCTCTGACTAGGATTATAATACTGTCTCATTAATTAAGAAAGGCTGCAAGAGGAAGCCAGGGAACTACAGACTGATGAGCCAGACATCAGGGTGGGTCAGTTGTTGGAGGTCATTTTGCGAGGTAGGACTTGCATGCATTTGGAAAGATATGGACTTATTACGGACAGCCAGCATGGATTTGTGCGTGGGAAAACATGTCTCACAAACTTGACTGGAGTTTATTCAAGATGTGACTAAGAAGATAGATGAAGGCAGAGCAACAGATGTTGTTTCTGTCTTCAGTAAACCCTTGGTTAGGGTGCAGCATGATACATTGGTTAGTAAGGTTAGATCACAAGGGGTCAGGGAGAGCTAGCCAGCAATGGGATATACAATGGGATGACAGTGGGAGACAGAGGGTGGTGGGAGAGGGTTGTTGTTTAGACTGGAGGCCTCTGACCAGCAGTGTGCTGTGAGGATTGGTGCTGGGACCACTGTTGTTCATCATTTACATCAACATTTTGAGCTAAAATATAAGAGTCCCTGTTGTAATGTTTGCGGATACAAAGATAAGTGCAAGACTGGGCAGGGAATATAGTTCTCGAAGGGCATGGTAATCAACTGGGCCAATGGGTCAAGGAATGAAAGATGGAGTTTAATTCGGGTGTTGAATTTAGTTCAGTCAAACCAGGAGGACTAATGCAGTTAATGGTAGGGATTTGGGCAGTGTTATCGAACAGAGAGAGACCAAGGGGTGAAATTACATTGTTCCTTGGAAGTGGCATCACAGGTGGACAGGGTGGGAAAAGCAGCATTTGGCACACTTGTCTTCATTGGTCAGAGCATTGAACACGAGTTGGAGATATTGGTAACATTGTCGTCATTATTTCTCCTGAGCAGAGGCGGCCACAGGGTGACCTTATAAAGGTTTATGAAACAATGTAGGGCCTAAGTAAAGTGAATTTCCAAGGGTAGGTGAGTCCAAAGCTAGAGGCATAAACGTGAGGTGAGAGAGCATGGATTTAAAGAGGGAGCTGAGGGGCAACATTTTCCATGAAGGATAGTGCATAGACGGAATGGATTTCCAGAGGAAATGGTAGAAACAAATACAATTACAACATGGAAAAGGCACTTGGGCAGGTACATGGAGAGGGGAAGGTTTGAAGGGATTTGGAGAGAAAGTGAGGTCTGCAGATGCTGGAGATCAGAGCTGAAAATGTGTTGCTGGAAAAGCGCAGCAGGTCAGGCAGCATCCAAGGAACAGGAAATTCGACGTTTTGAGCATAAGCCCTTCATTCCTGATGAAGGACTTATGCCCGAAACGTTGAATTTCCTGTTCCTTGGATGCTGCCTGACTTGAAGGGATTTGAGCCAAACACAGGCAAACGCGACTCATTCCATTTCGGAAACCTTGGCCGAAAGGTCATGCCGCACAGAAACAGACCCTATGTTTCTAGTTATTGGAGGAGGAGACTACCGAGACAAGGCATGTTGTAGAGACTGAAGCAAGTTACAGCGATATGGATGGTCATCTGGACTGGAGGTTTCAAATATGTGAAGTAATTGGTGAGAGGGAAGGAGGTGACAGAGATAGGAACACTTATTGGTGTTAGAATGATTGAAGACACTGGTCCACAAGACAAGCCATCGATACAGTGTTGGAGAGGGAATAGGGAACAGAAAGACCCAGGAAGCATTACTACCCTCTCATGGGAGGCCTGCTTTCCCCTCTGTTGTCCTGATGTTCATCAAGACAGCACAGGCCTGGATTGAAAAACTGGGAACTCCCGATGCTGTCCCAATACAACAAAACTTAAAGTAAAGGTGGTACCTGAGCCTGGGGTGTGTCAGTACTGTGCTCCTTTCCAGCATTATATCTATCTCATGTCCTGTTAGCTGATGTATAGAGCCCTCTCATTGCTCTCTGCTCTGTGCGCTGAGTGATCTTATCTGGCGGCAGAATTTATTCAAGGCTCCCGACCTCTCTGACCTTTGTCTCTCTGGCTGACCAATCATCTTCCCGACCAGCAGTTGTCAAGTCTATTGAGTCAGGAACTCCCTGGGTACCTGTAGAAGACACAGAAATAGGCAGAATGGGAAATTAGACTGATGCTGTGAGGGTTAAACATGTAGAATGGCACTGAGCCCCACATAGATCTGGAAAAACCCAGTCTCCATCCTGGCCTGTGCTGCCTCATCTCTCTAGAGTGGAGAATTCTGTTGGCTCAGGATTGGAGTAGCTACAAGAGTAAGAGATGGTGACAGGGGCAGCTATTAGACCCACACAATGAGGGATACCACATAGAGTCATAGAGGTGTACAGCATGGAAACTGACCCTTCGGTCCAACCCGTCCATGCCGACCAGATATTCCTACTCAATCTAGTGCCACCTGCCAGCACCCGCCCCATATCCCTCCAATACCTTCCTATTCATATATCCATCAAATGCCTCTTAAATGTTGCAATTGTACCAGCCTCCACCACATCATCTGGCAGCTTATTCCATACACGTACCACTCTCTGTGTGAAAATGTTGCCCCTTGGGTCTCTTTTATACCTTTCCCCTCTCACCCTAAACCTATGCCCTCTAGTTCTGGACTCCCCAGCGCCAGGGAAAAGACTTTGCCTATTTATCCTATCCATGCCCATGGAGCGAAACTGAGTGATATCACCAGAGTACAGGATCAAACACTTGTGCTGGGATGCCCAACCTGTGAGAAGGCGAAGTGATGGCCTAGTGGCATTATTGTGAAACAATTTATCCAGAAACTCAGCAAATGTTCTCTGGACACAGGTTCAAATCCCACCATTGTAAATGATTGAATGTGAATTAAATGTTTCATGTCTTTAGTGAAGTAATCTAAGATGGGACTGGGATATGACAGGGATTACAGAACAACAGCTGAGGGAGGGACAGGACAGGACAGGCAGCTCAATGCCCCAGGGGACAGATGCTGCAGGAAGGACAGAAGGGGAGCTGAGAGAGGAGGAGAGCTGCTGGTTGTGATTGGGGTGAAACATCACAGCAGGGACTGAGAGAGGAGATTCCTGCGGGACCGCCCAGTGACGCTGTGTTCATGGAATTCATCAGTAACAATGGGGCTTCCCTTTCCTCTGATTGTTCTACAGACCCCGAGAGCCCCGCCCTCCTGCACCTTGACCTTCTCAACATGGCGGGGCTTGAGCCCGCGCTCCCTCTTCCCTCAAACAAATGGCGGCCGTGACCCTGAGCCGCTTCCCCGATCAGAGACCGCCACCTCCTTCCCCGGGCCTGGAGGGGCTTTTTTGTTTTTTTTTTTAACCTGTATCCCGCACTTGTGAATTCTCTCCGCTCCTTTCTCCCAGCGAGGCTCCCACACCCGGCTCTGAGCGCCGCTCTCTGAAGCCGATCGCAGCCGCTGCCGGAGAAAGCAGCTCCATGTCTCTCTCTGTCCTGATCAATGTGACACTGCGCATGCGCTACATAGGAACCAAACTGCGCATGTGCCTGAGGTTTATAGACAATGACCACCCTGGTACTTTTGCTCTGACCCAGAATAATTTTGCTAATCCTCTCTTCCACTTCCCTAGAACTCTGTGGAGGCCTATAAAAAAATCCAAGCAGTGTGACCTCTCCCCTTCTGTTTCTAACCTCAGCCCACACTACCTCAGGAGGCGAGTCCTCATGAAAAGCTATCTCAGCCACCATTATACTATCCTCGACTAACATGACTTGCATGCACCCATTGCAGAGCTTCAAACTCCATGAGGCAGCCATACTCTCTATCACAGACAGACTCAGTCTGGAACCTCCTCTGTCCTTAAGACCTTATACACTGCCTGCACTCCTCCATTTCCCCTTTGCATGTTCCCTTTCCAACCTGCCCCATCTGCATCACTCCACAATTGGAAGTGTCAAGGGCAGAAGTCTGTCAAATCGTCTCCCTAACCTATTCTATCCTCCTTTAAGATTTTTTTGGAAATCATTCTGCTTAATCAATGTTTTGATCATCCATGAAGTACCTTAGGAGATTTGCCATTGTGAAAGTTCCATACAATATGAGTAGTTGTTGTTTTTGCCATACATTAGGAGAAACAGGAATGATGCATTCAAAATTCTACCAAGAAAGTCACTGATAGGTGCAGTGTATAGGCCACCAAATAATATCATCATATTGGGATAGGCAATAAACAAAGAAATAACTAATGCCTGTAAAAATGGTACGGTTATTATCATGGGTGATTTTAATCTACATGTAGATTGGTCAAACCAGACCAATCAGGGTAGCTATGAGGAGTTCATTAAGTGTATCTGTGATATTTTACTTGAACAGTATGAAATGGATCTACAAGGGAGCAAGCTATCCAAGATCTGACCCTCTGCAATGAGACAGGAAAAATTAGTGACCTCAGAGTTAGGGATCCTCTCGGAAGAAGTGATCACTGTATGGTTGAATTTAATAAATATGGAGAGTGTGAAGATAAAACCTAATACCTGGGTCCTGTGCTTGGACATGAGGAACTACAATAGAATGAGGGAGAACCTTGATAACGTAGACTGGAAACAAAGATTTTATGGTGGGACAGTTGATGAGCAGTGGAAGATTTTCAAAGACATTTTCCAAAGTCCTCAGCAAAGGTATATTCCAGTGAAATGGAAGGACTGTAAGAAAAGGTGTTCTCTACGATGGGTATCTAAGGAAAGTGATCAAATTGAAAGGCATACAAAGTGGCCAAAACCAGCATGAAACTAGAACTGGGAAAACTTTAAAGGTCAACAGAAAGCCACAGAAGAGTTACAAAGAAATGTAAGCTCGAACATGAGAAAAATAAACTAGCACAGACTATAAAGACAGATAGCAAATGTTTCTATAAACATAAATAATGAGAAAAGAGTGGCAAAAGTAAACGTTGGTCTTTTGGAAAAAAGAGGAGCATTTAGTTACGGGACATCACAGTGGAGGATACTAATATCTTGCCAGTAATTAACAAAGACACAAAGGTAGGTGAGGATATGGAAGCTATCATTATTACAGAACACCTAGTTTTGGACTGTTGGAGGTAATTGAGCTAATAATAGAAAATTCTCTTTTCCCTGACAGAATGTATCCCAGGAGAAATAGCAAATGCACTGACAGTTATTTTCCAAAATTCACTGGACTTCATGGCAGTCTCAGCAGTTTGGAAAGCAGCAAAAGTGACGCCACTGTTTTAAAAAGGAGGTGGACAAAAGATGGGTAATTATACCCCAGACAGCTTCTTCTCTATAGTGGGAATGATGCTTTGATCTATTATCAAGGAAGAAATAGCAGGGACTTGATAGAAATTGTCCCATTGGACAGATACAGCATGGGTTCATGAAGGGCAGGTCATGCTTGAAAAATCTTTTGGAATTCTATGAAGACATTTCAAGCAAGTTGGACAATGTGGACCCAGTGGATGCAGTGTACCTGGATTTCCAAAAGGCCTTCAAAAAGGTGCTGTGCAAGAGGCTGTTGCATAATATAAAGGTATATGGCATTAGGGGTATAGTATTAGCATGGATAGAAGATTGGTTGACTAACAGGAAGCAAAGTGTGGGGATAAATGCATATTATCCTGGCTGGCAATCAGTGACTAGTTGTGTGCCTCAGGGATCAGTGTTGGGACTGCGATTATTTAGAATTGATACAGATGATTTGGAGTTGGGGACCACATTTAGGGTGTTAAAGTTTGCTTATGACACGATGATGAGTAGCAGGACAAAGTGTGCGCAGGACTGTGGAACTTTGCAGAGGAACATAGATACATTGAGTGAGTGGGCAATGGTCGGTCATATGGAATATAATGTTCATAAATGTAATGTCATACTGTTTGGTTGGAGTAACATTAAAAAGAGATTATTAATTGAATTTTAAAAAGTTGCATTTTTGCTAAGCAGAGGCACCTGAGTATCCTACTGCATGAGGTTGGTCACCAGGTATAACAATCAATTCTGAAGGCAAATGCAATTTTGTCCTTCTATGCTGAAGGGATTGTGCTTAAAAGCAGATGTTATGTTCCAGCTGTATTGGGTGCTGGTGAGGCCACACCTGGAGTACTCCATGTAGTTGTTATCTCCTTAGTTGAGAAAGGATGTACTGGCACGAGAGGGGGTGCAGAGGAGATTAACTAGGTTGATTCCAGAGTTGAGGGGGTTGGTTTAACAGAGACGGAGTAGATTGGGATTATATTCATTGGAATTCAGAAGAATGGAAACATATAAAATAATGAATGAAATGGATAAAATAGAAGTAGAGAGGATGTTTCCACTGGCAGGTGAATCTAGGACAAGATGGCATCACCTCAAGATTAGAGGCAGCAAATTTAGGACTGAATTGAGAAGGAACTTCTTAACCTCAATGGAATTCATTGCCCAGGGAAGTAGTTGATGTTTGTTCAGTAAACGTGTTTAAAGCTAAGGTAGCTTTTTTTCAAAACAGAAATAATTAATTAAGGAATACGGTGAGAACTTGGGTAAATGGTTCTGTGTCCACGAAGTGATCAGCCATGATCTTATTGAATGGCAGAGCAAGCTCAAAGGGCAGGATGGCCTTCTCCTGTTCCTAGTTCTTATGTTATACATTCCTCCCTCACTCGTGACTTGGAGGTGCTGGTGTTGGATTAGGATGGACAAAATTAAAATTCACAGAACACCAGGTTATAGTCCAACAGGTTTATTTGGAAGCACTAGCGCTGCTGCTGCTGCATCAGGTGGTTGTGTGTTTTTAACTTTGTCCCTCACTCTTGTAACTTATGCAGAGCAACAAAAGCCAGGAAGCAGTGCGCATGCTCCAGCCAACAATGGTCACAGGATGATTGATGTCAGCGGTGGACCAATGGAAGTACAGGGGCGGGGCTGGAGGACCTGGCGAGGCGGTTGGCCCTCCGACCAATCAGAGTGAATGAGAGGCGGGACTTGATTATACCACGTGATCATCCTCGCGGACAGCTGTCGGTAAGGAAAGAAATAAACAGCAGGAAACGGGAGGGAAACGGTGACGGTCTAGGCTGAGAGGTTTTGCGAACATTTGGTGCACATCGGAAAAGACAAATTTGAAATTTACAGTCTCGTTTTTGCAGTAAACCGGAAAATGCCTCATTTCGCGATTGACTCGAGTCAGTGCCGCCATCTTTATTCGGGGCAACGATTCACTGGACACGTGCAGCCGCCATCTTTGTAGGGGGCAAAGTTCAGAGGGGAGTATGTGCAGCTCTCCCTGATAGAGAGTCATGGGGCAGGATTTACACAGAGCACATTCACACCCAGGGAAATGGATTTTTTTTTTCTCTGGATTTGTTTCGTCATTCGTTTAAATGATTTGGATGTGAATAGAGGCGGTACCGTTAGTAAGATTGCTGGTGACACCAAAATTGTTGGTATTGTGGTCAGTGATAAAGGTTGTCTCAGAATACAATGGGATATTGATCAGATGGGCCAATGGGCTGGGGAGTGGCAGATAGGGTTTAATTTAGATAAATGTGAGGTGCTGCATTTTAGAAAAGCAAATCCGAGCAGGACTCACACACTGAATTGTAAGGTCTTGGAGAGTCTTGCTGAACAAAGAGACCTTGGAATGCAGGTTCACAGTTCCTTGAAAGTAGAGTCACAGGTCGATAAGACAGTGAAGAAGACATTTGGTATGCTTCCCTTTGTTGGTCAGAGCGTTGAGTACAGGAGCTGGACAGGACATTGGTTAGGCCACTTTTGGAATATTGTGTGCAATTCTGGTCTCCCTATTATCAGAAGGAGGCACTGAAACTTGAAAGGTTTGAGAATTGATTTTCAAGGATGTTGCCAGGGTTGGAGGATTTGAGTTGCAGGGAGAGGCATAATAGGGACTGGGGCCATTTTCCCTGGAGTGTCATAGGCTGAGGTGTAATTTTGAAGAGATTTATATAATCGTGAGGGGCATGGATAGCGTAAATAGACAAGGTGTTTACCCTGGGGTGGTGGAGCCCAGAACTAGAGGATATAGGTTAAGGGTGAGAGGGGAAAATTCAACAGGGACCTAAAGGGCAACAAAAATTGTAACATTTCAAAGGCAGTTGAATAGGAAGGGTTCAGAGGGATGCCGGCCAAGTGCTGGCAAATGGGAATAGATTAGGTTCGAATATTTGGTTGGCATAGATGGGTTGTACTGAAGAGTCTGTTTCGGTGCTAGACATCTCTGACTGTGGGATCATAAAACTGCTCCGATTCGCCTCTGAGCACCTTGATGTCCACTTGTTCACTATCTAGCTTCCTCAGTCTCTGAGTGTATTTTTGCTCTGTTTAGTATTTTACTGTTATGTTCACAGACCTTTCAGTAAATGAATTGTCCACTGCTGCCTGGCTCCTGACCATATTACAGAGGAGGTAGTACTGGATGTGTTGAATCATATCGAGGTGGATAAATCCCTGGGACCTGTTAAGGTGTATCCCAGACATTTGTGGAAAGCTAGGAATGTGATAGCAGTGCCCCTCCCTGAGATGTTTATATTGTCATTGGTGACAGGTGAGGTGCTGGAAGGCATGTGCCATTATTTAAAAAGGTGGTAAGGAAAGGCCAGGGAACAAGAGAACAGTGAGCCTGAAGTCAGTGGCAGGCAAGTTGTTGGAATGGATTCTGAGGGACAGGATTTACATGTATTTGGAAAGATGAGGAATGGTTAGGGATAGATAGCATGGCTTTGTGTGTGGGAAATTCTCTCTCTAACTTGATTGAGTTTTTTTTGAAGATGTGACAAAGATGATTGATGAAGGCAGATTGTGAATGTTGTCTATATGGACACTGAACGATGTTCCACAAAGCAGACTGGTTAGCAAGGTTAGATAACATGAAATGTTGAGAGAACTAGCCATTTGGATACAAAACTGGCTTGAAGGTAGGAGGCAGAGGGTGGTGCAGAGGGTTGATTTGTGGACTGGAGGCCTGTGAGCAGCAGCGTGTTGCAGGAATGGATATTGGGTCCTTAAATAATTGACTTGGATGTGAATATGAGATATGGTCAGTAGGTTTACAGAAGACACCAAAATTGGAGGTGTAGTGGACAATGAAGAAGGTTAGTTCAGAATACAACAGGATCTTGACCAGATGGGCCATTGGGGCGAGGAATGGCAGACTGGGTTCAATTTAGACAAATGTAAGCTGTTGGATTTTGGAAAGGCAAATCAGGGCAGGACTTATACACTTAATGGTAAAGTCCTTGGGAATGTTGCTGAACATAGAGACCATGGAGAGCAGGTTCATTGTTTCTTGAAAGTACAGTCATAGATAGGCAGACTAGTGAAGGTGGGGTTTGGTATGCTTATATTTATTGGTCAATGCATTGAGTACAGAAGCTGGGATGTCAAATTGTGGCTGGACAGGACATTGATTAAGCCATTTCAGGAATTATGTTTTAAGTTCGAAATCCCCTGTTCTGGGAAGGATGTTGTGAATCTTGAAAGAGTTCAGACAAGATTTACAAAGACTTTGCTAGGATTGGAGGATTTGGGCTACAGGGAGAGGCTGAATAGGCCAGGGTTAATTTCCCTGGAGAGTCAAAGACTGAGAGGTGACTTCATGGGGATTTATAAAATCATGAGGGGCATGGATACGGTGAACAGCCAGGGTCTTTTCCCCCCAGTTAGGTGGGTTCAAAACAATCGCATGGGCTTAAGTTGAGAGGGCAAAGATTTAAAACGGATCTAAGGGGCAAAGTTTTCAAGCTGTGTGTGGTGTGTGTGTGGAATGAGCTGCCAGATGAAGTAGTGGAGGCTGATACAATTACAACATTTGAAAGGCATCTGATTGGGTACATGGACAGGAAGGGTTTCAAGTGATACGGACCAATCGCTGGCAAATGGGGCTCCAGTTGTTGAGGATTCCTAGTTGGCATGGACAAATTGGACCAAAGGTCTGTTTCTGTGCTGTACATCTCTATGACACTAATAAATGAAAATAAGATGTGTTCCTCTTTTGTGGAGAGCTAGCAGAAGCACAGATAATTGTTCTTGGAGCTGAGAAGGTTAAGCAGTGATTTTGATCAGCTGCAAATTTGTTTCTAAGATATTTAATTTGCAGAGAGAGGGGAATTGTTAACAATGTCACAATTTTAGTAACTATTTTCAGGTAATTGGCAAATAATAAGTGAATATGTGAACATTATGTTCTTCAGTAAGTTCTGAGCATCTGGAACAGTCTGAATGGCAGCTGGACACAGACTCAGCAATTATTCATAAACAGATTTGGAATTTTACCTTTTAAGGGAAGATTTGGGGTGCTATGGGCAAATGGGAAGGGAATTGGGACAGATTTGCAGCATTTCTAGAGGGAGAGAGTACAGCCCCAATGGGCTGAATAGCCCCCAGCCCCTGTGCTCTGTGATACTGTCCCATTCACTGTGAATGATGAAGCTCATCCCAGAGCAGAGAGAGGGAGGATCCCACCAATCATCCGGGGCCCATTGTGAGGTGAGTGATGTCAGCGCAGGCCAATAGGGCCAGAGGGCAGTACTGGAGGACCAGGTCGTATGAGTTTGTCCTCCAACCAATCGGAGTGAATGAGGGCATCCTCAAGGTTGGAACTAAAGAAAGGCACATATCGCAGAGATTTGAGAAACTGGAGGACATGAGATAGGGAGCGTTCTGTGGCTAGTGAGGAATTATATAAATAAGGAAGAGTTGTGAGGATGGTTTAGGTGACATTGATCAGGCGAGTTGAGGATGGAGGAATTTAGGGATCGTGAGGATTAGAGTCATAATGTTATACAGCAAGGAAACAGGCCATGTGGTCCAACCAGTCCATGCCGACCATAATTCCAAACTGAACTAATTGTACCTGCCTCCGCTTGGTCCACATCCATCCAAATATTTCCTATTTATGTACTTATCTGAATGTCTTTTCAATATTGTAATTGTATTCACAGCTACCACTTCCTCTGGAAGTTCATTCCACACGTGTATCTTTTTTATTAAAACCTTCATGTATTTTCTCAAATCTTTCTCATTTCTTCTCAAAATGAATGCACCCGAGTTTTGAATCCCCCTCTCCCCCGGCTATTCACCCTGTCTACACTCGTTCTAATTTTATAAACCTCTAATAAGCTCACGCCTCAACCTCGTGCATGCCAGTGAAAAAATTCCCAGCCTATCCAGCCTCTCCTTAGAACACAATCCCTCCATTCATGGCAACATGCTGGTAAATCTCTTCTGAACCTGCTCCAATTTAATAATCTCCTTCCTATAACAGCACAACCAGAGCTGGACAGAGTATTCCAGAAGAGGCCTCCCCAACATCTTGTACATCCTCAACATAACGTCCCAACTCCTGTACTCCAAGGTCTGAACAATCAAGGTCAGTGTGCTTAGCACCTTATTAACCACCCTGTCTACATGTAACACAAACTTCAAAGACGTGAAGCCCTCGATCTCTCTGTTCCCATATCACTACTCAAGGCCCTACTTTTATTGAGAGCAAGTCCTGCCCTCGTCTGTTTTGTCAGGTTGTTATATTTTGCATTTATTCCAATCCAAAAAAATTGAGTATAAAGGCAGTAGGAGTATAATTAAGAGGGAGATCAGGAGGCAAAAAAGGGACGTGAGATAGCTTTGGCGAATAGGTTTAAGAATAATCCGAAGGGCTTCTATAAATACATGAAGAAAAAAAGGCTAACTAGGGAGAAAATAGAGACCCTCCAAGATCAGCAAGGCAGCCATTGTGTGGAGCTGCAGGCGATGGGCGAGATAGGAAACCAGTGTTTTGCATCAGTGTTTACTGTGAAGAAGTACATGGGAGATATAGAATGTGGGGAAATAAATGGTGACATCCTGAAAAATGTCCATATTACAGAGGAGGAGGAGGTGCTGGATGAGTGGCTAAGGAACTGGTGCAGGGGAAAAGGATTCACATTTTTTTGGATCATTGTGATCTCCTCTGGAGTAGAGTTGACCTGCATAAGAAGGATGGATTGTACCTGAATTGGAAGGTGTTAACATCCAGACAGGGAGATATTAGTGATACTCGGGAGGCATTAAACCAGTGAGGGAGTGGGTGTAAACCCAATAAGATAATGAGGAAAGAGTATGTCTGAGACTGGTACAGGTCAGAAGTCAAATAGTCAAGGCAGGCAAGGGCAAGGCACAGAATGAAGTCGGACTGAGCAGTTGCACTGCATTTACCTCAATAGAAGAGGCCTGACAGGGAAGGCAGATGAGCTCAGGGTATGGTTTTGAACATGGCACTGGGATATTATAGCAACTACAGAGGTATCACTCAGGGATGGATAGGACTGGCAGCTTAATGTTCCAGGGTATAGATGCTATACGAAGAATTGAAAGGGGGACAAGAGAGGAGGGGGAGTAGCATTATGTTTTTGCTGAGGGAAGATATTGCTGGGAGTACGCCCATTGAAGTTATTTCGTTGGAACTGGGAAATAAGAAAGGGATGACCACCTTATTGGGGTATTCTGCATGGATTTTGTCTAGGTTCTCTGGTTTCCTCCCACAGTCCAAAGATGTGCAGGATAGGTTGGATTATCCAGGCTGAATTGTCCACAGGGATGTGCAGGTTGGGTGGCCCTGGGAAATGCAATGTTACTGGGGGAGGTGAGGAGGCTCTCAGGGTCAGTATCAATGTGATGGGCTGAATGACCTGCTTCCACACTGTTGGGATTCTCTGATAACTCTACTAGTTTTAAAATAGTTACAGAAAATAATAGACCAGATCTACATGTTAAGGTTCTGAATTGGACAAAGGCTGATTTTGATGGCACGAGGCAAGAACTTTCACCTGGCCCTCCAGCCTGCTCTGCCATTCAATAAAAGCAGGGCTGACCTTTTCATGGCCTCAGCTCCACTTTCCTGCTCTCTCACCATAACTCTTAATTCCTTTCCTGTTCACAAATCTACATTTTGCCTGAAAGGCATTCAAGTTGATAACATCAAATGCTGCACTCGGCAGGGAATTCCACAGATTCACAACCCTTTAGCTGAAGAAGCTCCTCCTGATCTCAGTCCTAAATCTACTCCCCCTTATTTTGAGGCTCTGGAGTTGGACCCATCCCCAGTGGAAATAGCCTCCCTGCTTCTGTCTTATCTCCTCCCCTCATAATTTTATTTGTTTCCTATCCAACGTCCCATTCTTCTAAATTACAATGAGTATAGAACATGTTTTCTCAATCTCTCCACATACACCAACCCTCTCAACTCCCAACTCAAACTAGTGACCCTCCTCTGTACTCCCTCTAGTGCCAGTACATCCTTGCTAATGTAAGGGGATCAAACCTGTACACAGTACTCCAGGTGTGGCCTCCCCAGCCCCCTGTACAGCTGCAGCATAACCATCCCTCTGGCAATGAAGGACAATATTCCCTTCACTGCCTTAATTACCTGCTGTACCTGCAAACCAGCTTCCTGTGATTCATGCACAAGGACACCCAGCTCCCTCTGCACAGCAGCCTGCTGCAAGTTTATCATTTCATCATCCAGTTTGTTGTTAGTCCGACCAAAATGGATGACCGTCCATTTCCAACATTGTCCTCCATCTGCCAGATCTTTACCAACT
This sequence comes from Hemiscyllium ocellatum, assembly GCF_020745735.1. NCBI lineage: Eukaryota > Metazoa > Chordata > Chondrichthyes > Orectolobiformes > Hemiscylliidae > Hemiscyllium > Hemiscyllium ocellatum. Next base: position 39,408 of record NW_026867722.1, on the reverse strand, counting down.
CACTTAACCTCTCTGTATCCCTGTGCAGACTGACAGTGGCCTCTGCAGACATTGCTTTACTCATCTTTGTATCAAATGTGAACTCTGACACCGTACACTTGGTCCTCAACTCCAAAACATTTGTGTAAATTGCAAACAGTTGTAGTGCCAACACTAATTCAAACACCCCTTTATCCCCATTATTTATTTTTTGTTGGTGAACCGATCCTGTATCAATGATAATTACCCATAATGCTGTGCATCTTTACCTTATACAGCAGCCTTTTGTGTGGCAACTTATCGAATACCTTCTGGAAATCCAGGTACACCACCTCCACCGAGTTCCCCTTGTCCAAAGCACTCGTCGTATCCTGAAATAATTCCAGTCAATCCATTAAACGTGACCTGCCTTTCATGAATCCATGCTGTGTCTGCGAAATGAGACAATTTCTACCCAGATTTCTCACCACTACTTCCTTGAGAGATTCAAGCATTTTCTCGAGTACAGAAGTTAAGCTAACTTGTCCTTTTTGAAGAATAGTAGTAGCAATTTGCAGCTTCCAGTCTGTCAAAACCATCCCAGAACCCAACAAATTTTAGTGAATTATCACGAGTTTATTTGTTATTCCCCCCCCCCACCCACCCCCATCTCCTTTAGTCCCTCGAATGCATTCCATCAGGGCCAGGAGACCCAGCTACCTTGAGGCTGTTATCTTTCCCAACATTGCCTCTTTACTGGGAGTGATTGCTTCTCTGTCCTCATCTGCTATTGCCTCCATAGGCCTGTGACAATGAGAGTATATAGACAGTATGTTCCTGTTAAGGCCAAGGCTGGGAGGTGTAGAGAATGCTGCCTCTCAAAAAATTGAGGGTCTGGACAAGAAAATGAAGGAGGCATAAGGCAGGTACAGAGAGCTGTGTTTGTGTGAATCCCTAGAGGAGTATAGGGGCAGTAGGATTATACTCGAGGTAAACCAGGAGGAGCAAAAAGGGGACATGACATAGCTTTAGGAAATGGGTTTAAGGAGAATCCCAAGTGATTGTACAAACACACTCAGGACAAACGAGTAACCAGGCAGAGAATAGGTACCCGCAAACATCCAGGCTGTCTGTGGAACCGCAGGAGGTGAGAGAGATTCTGTATGAGCGGAGAGGTTTTACAAACAAAATGTGCACATCAGAAAACACACATTTTGAAACATCCCAGTCTCGTGTTTTCCAAAAACGGGGGAATTGCCTCAGTGTGGCTGCAGGCATGGGTGCGTGCCGCCATCTTTATTCGGGACAAGAGTTCACTGGACACGTGCGGAGCCGCCAGCTTTGTAGGGGACAAGGTGTAGCCAGGCACATGTGCAGCCTTTCTCTGGTACAGAGTCATTGGGCAGGATTTACACAGAGCACATTCTAACTCAGAGAAATGGATGTTTATTTCTGGATTTGTTTCATCATTCATTTAAATGATTTGGTATCGTAAATGAGTTTGCAGGTCATACAAAATTGGAGGTATTGTGGACAGTGAAGAAGGTTACCTCAGATTACAATGAGACATTGATCAGTTGGGGTATAATTTAGATAAATGTGAGGTGCTGCAGTTTGGAAAAGCAAATCGGGGCAGGACTTATACACTGAATGGCCAGGCCCTGGAGACCTCTGCGGAACAAAGAGACCTTGGACTGCAGGTTCATAGTCCTTGCAAATCAAGTTGCAGGCAGGATGATGAAGAAGGTGTTTAGTATATTTTCCTTTATTGGTTCGAGCATTGAGTACAGGATGTGTGAGGTCATGTTGCTGTACAGGGCATTCGGTCGGCCACTTTTGGAATATTGTGTGCAGTTCTGACCTGCCTCCTATCAGAAGGGTGCTGTGAAACTTGAAAGGTTTCAAAGAAGACTTCCAAGGATGTTGTTAGGGTTGGAGGATTTGCGCTACAGGGTGAGGCACAAAAGGCTGGGTCTGTTTTCCCTGGACTGTCATAGACTGAGCGGTGATGTTATGGATGTTTATACAATCATGAGGGTCATGAATAGAATAAATGAACAAGGTGTTTTCCCTGGAGTGGTGGTATCCATAAGTAAATGGCATTGCTTTATGGTGAACGGATAAAATTTCAAAGGGGACTAAAGGGCAACTCTTTGATGCAGTGGATGGAATGATCTGCCAGAGGAAGTGGTGGAGGCTTGTACAATTAAAACATGTTAAATGTATCTAAATAGACACATGATATGATTAGAAAGCGTTTACAGGGATATGGGCCAAGTGCTGGCAAATGGGAATAGATTAGGTTTGGATACCTTGTTGGCATGGATGAGATAGACTGAAGGGTCTGTGTCGATGCTATACATCTCTATGACTGTGGGATCATAACAGCTTATACTGCTCTGCTTCATCTCTGGGCTCCCTCATGACCACTTTGTCAATATCTAGCTTCCTCAGTCTCGAACAATGGGTGTATTTTTGGTCTGTTCAGTATTTTACTATTACTTTTATAGACATTTTTGGAAGTTAATTTTTCACTGCTGCCCAGCCCCTGACCATATGCTGCTTATTATTTTTTTCTGGAAAATCATTGACTGTCAAGAATTCTTTTTTCCAATAAGCAAGTGTATTTTCCTTCCATTTCTGACTATCAAATTCTGCACCATTTCCATTCTCTGTAATCCATTTTGCATTCCCTGAAACATCAACTGTGTTTCTCCTTCCACAGATCCCAGTGATTAATGCCAAAGCCCTGTTGCCTGGGGAGAGGGTGATGTTTGACTTTCTTGTACAGCTGCAGTCTGTGTGGTGAAGGTGCTCCCACAATGTGGTTGGGTAAGAAACATTACATTGTTGTGGTTCTGCTCGCCGAGCTGGAAGTTTTTGCTGCAAACGTTTCGTTCCCTGGCTAGGGAACATCATCAGTGCTGTTGGAGCCTCGTGTGAAGCGCTGCTTTGATGTTTCTTCCGGTATTTATATTGGTTTGTTCTTGCCGCTTCCGGGTGTCAGTTTCAGCTGCAGTGATTTGTATGTGGACCCCACATACAAATCACTGCAGCTGAAACTGACACCCGGAAGCGGCAAGAACAAACCAATATAAATACCGGAAGAAACATCAAAGCAGCGCTTCACACGAGGCTCCAACAGCACTGATGATGTTCCCTAGCCAGGGAACGAAACGTTTGCAGCAAAAACTTCCAGCTCGGCGAGCAGAACCACAACAACGGATACCCGAGCTACAAATCTTCAATCAGATTTTAAGAAACATTACAGAGTATTCATTACAGCAACAGTGATTATTTCAAGGTAATGTCCAAATCAAGAACAGTTTGTAGTTTTGTCATCATGCTTATAATTTCACAAAAATATTATTGGGAACTTTAGACATAAGGCCAGAGAAGGATGATATTAGGTCAGGTGACCAAAAGCATTGCCAAATAAGCAGGTTTTGAGGAATGTCTTAAAGGAGGAAAGCAGACCTGTGAGGTTTTGGCTGTGAATTTCAGACCTTGTTGCTTTGGCAACTGTAAAAGCAGCCACACAGGTGAGGTAATGAATTAACAGATCATTGGGAGTCTCGAACAGAATGGGTTGTCGAGGTCTCAAAGGGTGTGAGATACAGCGAGCTAGGGATGGTCACAGCCAGGAATTACATCAAGGGTGAGAATTTTAAATTGAGGGATGTGGGCCGGATGCTGGCAGGTGAGACTAGATCAGGTTGGGATATCTTCGAGTAAAAAATGAGGTCTGCAGATGCTGGAGATCACAGCTGAAAATGTGTTGCTGGTCAAAGCACAGCAGGCCAGGCAGCATCTCAGGAATAGAGAATTCGACGTTTCGAGCATAAGCCCTTCATCAGCCCTTCCTGATGAAGGGCTTATGCTCGAAACGTCGAATTCTCTATTCCTGAGATGCTGCCTGGCCTGCTGTGCTTTGACCAGCAACACATTTTCAGGTTGGGATATCTGTTCGGCATGGACAGGTTGGATTGAAGGGTCTATTTCCATCCTGTACATCTCCGTGGCTCTATGTTGTTGATTATGAAGTGGAGCCTTTTGATGGATCAACAAGTTTTGGTACAAAGGAGTACTTGGGTAGCAGAGATTTAGTTTTTCTTGAGATTACAGGGAGGTTGAATGTAGGAAGTTGGCCAGGAGTGTGTTTGGATAATGAAGTCTGGAGGTAACACAAGGTGGATGAGAGTATATGAGCTGATACAAGGTTAGAATCAGCTAGAAATAGTGGTGTTGGAGTGGGACTGGGCTGTCCCCTCACCTCACCTCTGGGATTCAGCTGGTTGTCAGGTTGTGAATCAGGGCGGTGACACAATCGGGAGCTGAGTGACCCTGGTGGAGCCTAAAATGAGTGTCACTCAGCTGGCTGTTGCTGAGAAGCTGCTGCTTGGTAGCCCTGTTGATGGCATCTTCCATCATTTTACTGCTGATCGAGTGTGGACTGATAGAAGGAAATTGGCTGGGTTGGATTGCCCTGTGATGTTGTGTTGAACATCCCTGGGCAATATTCCACAATGTCAGTAGATGCCAGTGCTGGAGCGGTACTTGGCTTGGTGGGTGGCAAGTTCTGGAGCACAAGCCATCTGTACTATTGCCAGAATATTGGCAGGGCCCGTAGCCTTTACACTACTTAACCACTTCTTGATGTTATTCAAACTGAATCGAACTGGCTTAAAGCTCACATCTGTGATGTTGGAAACCACTGGAGAAGGCTGAGATGGATCATCCCACTTTGCACTTCTGGATACGGATTGCTGCAAATGCTGTTGTCTTATCTGGTGCATGGGTGTGTGAGGCCCCTCCATCAGTAAGGGTGGGGATACCTGTGATGCTTCCTCCAGTGAGTTGTTTAATTGTCCCTCACTGTTCACAACTGGGTGTGGCAGAACTGCAGAGCTCTGATCTGATCCATTGGATGTAGGATCACTTAGCTCTGTTGCTTGCTGCTGATGCTGTTTGATTATGCAGATAGTCCTGCTTGGTAGCTTCACCAGGTTGGCACTTCATTTTTAGGTATGGCTGGTGCTGCTGTGGGCATGCCCTCCTTTCCTGTCAATTGTGATGGGTGAGAGCAGGATTTACAAACCCATGAGATTACAGATTGTGCTGGAGTACAGTTCTGCTGCTGTTGATGTCCCACAGTGCCTCAGAGATACCCAGTTTGAGTTCCTACATCTCTTCAAAGTCTGTCCCATTTAGAACAGTGATAGTGTCACTCAACACAATGGAGGTTTTTCTCAACTTTAAGCCAAGACTTGTGTCTCCAAAAGGAATGTGTGATGGTCGCTCTTACTGATACTGTCATGGACAGATGTATCTGCCGCTGGTCAATTCATAACAATGAGATCAAGTATGTTTTTCCCTCTTGTTGGTTCCCTCACCACTCGCTGCAGACTCAGTTGAGCAGCTATGTCCTTCAGGACCTGACCAGCTCAGTCAGTAATTCTGTTGCAGAGCTAGTCTCGATTGTGGAAATTGAAATCCTGTACCCAGAGTACGTTTGACACCATTTTACTTCCTCAGTGCTTCTTCTAATGGTGTTCAACATGAAGGAGAAGTGATTCATCAGCCAAGGGAGGATGGTACGTGGTAATCAGCAGGAGCCATGAGATTTCCTGGTGTCCGGAGTCAATGCTGAGTACTCCGAGGGCAAATCCTCCCTGTCTGTGCCACCATCTCTGCCTGGTCTGTCCGGCTGGTGGGACCGGACGTATCCAGAGATTTCAGGAGAAAGTGAAGACTGCAGATGCTGGAGATCAGAGTCGAGAGTGTGGTGCTGGAAAAGCACAGCAGGTCAGGGTGATGAAGAGCTTAGGCTCGAAACGTCGATTCTCCTTCTGCTTGGATGCTGCCTGACCTGTTGTGCTTTCCATCACAACACTCTCAATATCCTGGGATGGTGATGGTGATATCTGGTCATTGTCTGTAAGGGTTGATTTCATGAGTATGATTATGTCAGGCTGTTCCTTGATTGGTCTGTGAGACAGCTCTGCACATTTTGGCACCGAACTCCAGATGTTAGTCTGGAGGACATTGCACCATCGAGAGGGCTGATTCTGTGGTTGTATTTTCTGGTGCCCTGTTAGATACCGAGTGGTCCATCTAGTTTCATTCCTTTGTTGAGACTTTGCAGTGATTAATACAGTGAGTAGCTGGCTGGGCCACTGTCGGGTTGGCAGGATTTTTTTCGCCATTGACAATGGTTCCGTGGAGATCAGGAGATTCCTAATTCCGATTATTTTTTTCTTGAATTCAGATTCCGCCATCTGCCAAGTTGGGATTCGAACTAGGACTTCAGTCGTTTGTTTTAATATTTTGGATAAAAGTTAAATACATTCGGTTTGTTCACTCACTTTAAATATCACTTACCCAGGTTTTGTTTCTTTGTGAAACACTGTCCATCATCCTGTCTCCTCCATCCTTCTCTCCAACAACAAGATCAGGAGCACATGGAGTTTCTCTGTCACTAAGACTGAGATAATCTGATCTGCAGCCCCTCACCTGCCCCTCACCCTAATCTCATTAAACCATAGACTTTCCAACTCTTTTTTTTTCCTCCTTATCCTCATCAGTCCCCCTCACCGATTCACAGATATTGTTCCTTGTTCAGTCTTTTCTGATTATGTCCTTCTCTCCCAAAATCCTGCTCCATTTCCACTCTCCCTTTCCTTTTTGAATTCCTTGCATTTGGTGTCCTTGGTCCCTTCTGTATCTCACGTACACACAGCCAGGAGGTGACATTGTGCAAAAGCACCATGTTGGGTTTCACATGTACACTGACAATGCCCAGCTCTCCCTCCCCATCATCCCTCTCCATTACTCCACTGTTACTCAGTTATCAAACTGCTTACCACATTCCCACTACTCGATTAGGTGCAGTTCCCTCCAATGAAGCATTGTAATGGTTAAACCTGTTGCGTGACAAATTTCTTTCCCTGACTGCTGAGCCCCTCCCTCTCGCTGGGAACTACACTCTTCACAGTATTGCAGTTATATCTGACGCAAAGCTGACCTTCTGATCAGACATCTACACAATCCCAAACACCAGGAATTCCAATCTCTTGAACGTTGCTTGTCTCCTCCTCACCCCAGCTCCATTGCTACTGAAGCCCCTTACCCGTGTCTGTGTTGCCTTAAACTTGATGAATCCGAAACAGAACCCTTGATTCTGTGACTGACTCGGAATCTGGTTTCAGACTCCCCTCTCAGTATTTACCCTCAGACACATCAGTATTTATTCTGTCAAACCCCTTAAGAATCTGGTGGTGCGGTCTGATTGTAGGTGGTGGAAATGGCAGGGATGATGTGTTGTATCTGGGTGGAAATGGCAGGGGATGATGTGTTGTATCTGGGTGAAAGGTAAGGACTTGGGGGGGGGTGGTTCTATCCTTGTTGCAGTTGGAGGTGTGGGTTTGAAAGGCAGAGGTGCGGGAAGTGGAGGAGATAAAGTGAATGGTATTGACCACATGGGAGGGGAAATTGCAGTCCTTGAAATACGGGGTCATTTGGTATGTTCTGGCCTCGCTGGAACACTGCAGTAAGCATGAGACAGATGTTGGCCAGGGAACAGGCTCGTGTGTTAAAGTGGCAGGCAGCTGGAAGCTCGGGGTCTGTTTTTCAGCAGAACGTAGATCATCAGTCACCATTTCCGCCACCACCACTGCCAGACACAGGTTCCTGTCCCCTCCATTAACAGCTATGCACCCTCCCAGTCAGATTGTAATCCACTCCTTTTGTCTTTCCAAATGTTCTGGTCTCTCTCTGGGTTCTGTCCCTGCCCATTATTTACTCTTTAACCCCTATCTCCTGCAGTACAAAGATCTGCAGGTTAGTTGAATTGGCCAAGCTAAATTTCCCATAATGCTCAGGGATGTGTAGGTGAGGTGCATTAGTCAGGAGAAATATACAGTAATAGGGTAGGGGAATGGGTCTGGGTGGGATACCCTTCGGAGGGACGCTGTGGACTTTTTGGGCCGAATGGCCTGTTTCCACACTGTCAGGATTCTAATGTTCCCAGCTCCCATCGGTTCTGAGGAAGGGCCACTGGACAGATTCCTGTTCCCAGATGCTGCCAGACCTGCTGAGCTTTCCCAGCACCTCCTGCTTGTTGTTCCTGATTGACACCATCCATCCACCTTCCGGGTTTGATTCAGGCAGGGGGAGGATCCCACCACTGACCTCACAATGGGGTCCAGCTGATTGATGGCAGCTTCGGACCAATAGGAAAAGGTGGTGGGACTGGTGGACCAAGTGGAACCAGCTGGTCATCCAAACAATGGGAGTGAATGAGGGGCGTGGCCAGTGGGATGACACGTCACCAGTAACTCCGCCTGTGCAGTGCCACGTGACTCGGCCGTTGGTGAATGTGGGAGAGGCAAACAGGGAAGGGGAGAGTGGCCTCAGAGACAGGGAGATAATGAGTCACTTCAGACTGGGAAGTTTTAATTACACTCTGTGCGGGTCGTTAGTCTGAATTAGAAACTCTTAATCCCGCGTTTGCAGCAGATGGGAAAATGGCTGCGGCCCTCAGGCGGTGATAGGTCCTGGGATATGGCCGCCATCTTTATTGGGGGCAAGGTACAGTGAGGGGCATGGACATGTCCTCTTTCTGGGATGGGGGTGGGGGAGGGGGGGCATGTGATTTTAGGAGAGGCATTTACACATCAAGCACAAACCAAGAGAAAGGTATGTCTTTATATTCTGTTTTGTTTTGTCAATTTATTTCATAGGATAGTAAATCAGAATAATTGAGGTTGGGATCTCAAAAGTAAGTTTTTACAGTCAATGGAGTCATCAGGATCTGAATATCATTGGCATTTAACTGTGGAAGGAGAAAGGTTTGTCAGTTCTGTTTGTGGGAAAATATCTCCAATACTTTTGTTAAGCAGAAAGATGTACAAATTCATGTTTGGATCACCCTTTGGGTGTGTGCTCTGTTCTGGGCCATGCAGCTGAGGAAGGAGATATTGGCCTGAGAGGGAGCACAGATTTATCCAAATTACACCTTGTCTCGTTGTAAGAACTCTCAGATTTAGACCCAATCACCCACTTCATGATGTTAACCTGTAAACTTGATATTTTCAATTACCTGCAAACTTCTCATTAAAACTCCTTTTAGACTCAAATTCCAGTACCTTTTCAGGTGGGATGTTCCAGCTTCTGACAACTGTTTGTTCATTCAGAAACTGCTGAGGGCCATGTTGACTCTGGGGTTACAAAGGGCTGAACTGAAAGATGAGATGCTGTCCCTGAGCTCCCATTGAGATACACTGGAACAGTACAGGAGGCTGAGGGCAGTGTAGGTGTGAGCAGGCAATGAAAATGACAGGGCTGCACTGAGAGGGCTGCTTGGCTCAATGAGAGTGTTCTGGAGTTGGGTGTAAACAGAGTGAGGGGAGACGGGGAGAAGGTGAAGCTGAAACTCCGTTTTAGTTCAGGCCGTTCAGAAATTCACATGGTCCCATTGGGAACAGCCAGTTTTTAAGTGATACCTGCGGGGTATTTGTTAACAGTTTTTAAAGTATTTTTCCTGAGGGCAGTTGAGAGTTAACCACATTGCTGTGGGTCTGGAGTCACATGTAGGCCAGACCAGGTGAGGATGACAGTTTCCTTCCCTACAGGACATTAGTGAACCAGATGGGTTTTCTAACAATCGACAATAGTTTCATGGTCATCATTCGCCTTTTCATTCTAGATTGTATTGGATTCCGATGCTGCCATCAGCCATGTTGGGATTCTATCCCTAATCCTCGGAACACTGTACATTTCAATCATCTGGCAGGAATACCATTAAGCCATTGCCTTCCTTTTTTAGCAATATTTAAAAGCAAGTTCCATCATTCTACGTGTACAATGTGAGATAAAATACTGCGGTGTCCATGTGTCGGCCTCTCCAAAAAGGCAATCAACAGAAATTTGTTTGGGGGTGAAATATGTCACTTTTTTGTGGAGGGGGGAGGTGGTTTATTAAACAAAAACGAATCCAAATAAAAATCTTATGCCACGGACATGTAATTTCTGAAGCCAGAGGGGGATTACAGAGACAGGGAGAGTTGTGGGGCTGGAGGGGGATTACAGAGACAGGGAGGGTGGTGGGGCCGGAGGGGGATTACAGAGACAGGGAGGGTGGTGGGGCCGGAGGGGGATTACAGAGACAGGGAGGGTGGTGAGGCCGGAGGGGGATTACGGAGACAGGGAGGGTGGTGAGGCCGGAGGGGGATTACGGAGACAGGGAGGGTGGTGAGGCCGGAGGGGGATTACAGGGACAGGGAGGGTGGTGAAGCCGGAGGGGGATTACAGAGACAGGGAGGGTGGTGAAGCCGGAGGGGGATTACAGAGACAGGGAGGGTGGTGAAGCCGGAGGGGGGATTACGGAGACAGGGAGGGCTGTGGGGCCGGAGGGGGATTACGGAGACAGGGAGGGCGGTGAAGCCGGAGGGGGATTACGGAGACAGGGAGGGTTGTGGGGCCAGAGGGGGATTGTTGTCCAAACATCACTGTGGTGTACATGGACTGCAGCATTTCAGGAAGGCGGTTAACCACCACTTTCTCCAAGACAAGTAAAGGTGGCCAATAAATACTGGTCTGGGCAGCAAAGGCACCCTCCAGTGAATAAAACCAAGCAGTGACCTCTCTGGCCTGTTGTAGAGTGGCCTACTGTTCCTGTCGGGTGCGGAAGATTAGGGAGAGTTTCAATGAACCTGATGATTTGTCTGCAAGAAGTGTGATTGCAAATCCTATTGGATCACATGGATTGGTGGAGGAGTGATTAAAGGCAGTGAGGAATTGACAGGAGCCCGGGAGTGTGATAGGCGGCAGTCTCAGGATACTGCAGATACAGTCAGGTAGGTGGGTTACCTCCAGAAAAGCTAGGAGAGGTAGGTAGGTACTGCAGGAGTCTCCTGTGGCTATCCCCATCTCAGACAAGTGTACTGTTTTGGAAAATGTAGGTGGTAATAGACTTTCAGGGGAAAGTAGCACTGACAGCCAAGTTACTGGGACTGAGACTGGCTTCTAACATAATGTGAGGTGTATCCAGTTCCACACGATCGATGGTGATAGGGGACTCTCTCGTCAGGGGCACAGTCTGCCGTTTCTGCAGCTGACAGTGAGAGATCAGAATGGGGTGGTGCTGCCCTGGTGCCAGTGTCAAGGATATCTCTGAGGGAGCAGAACATTCTCAAAGGGGAAAATAACCAGTGGGAGGACATTGTACATTGGTACCAATGACATAGGAAGGGGAAAGCATGGGGTCCTGAGGAGCAGGGAGATTTGCTAGTGCCACTCGGGAGGCATTAAACCAGTGAGGGAGTCGGGGTAATCCTAAAGAGATAGTGAGAAAAGAGGTGAGTCTGAGGCTGGTACTGTTCACCAGATCAGACTGTCAAGGCAGGCAAGAGCAAGCTACAGAATGAGGTGGGACGGACCAGTTACACTGCATTTATTTCAGTGCAAGAGACCTGACAGGTCAGGCAGGTGGGCTCAGGGTATGGTTTTGAACATGGCACTGGGATATTACAGCAATTACAGAGGCAGCACTCAGGGATGGATAGGACTAGCAGCTTAATGTTCCAGGGTATAGATGCTATAGCAAGGGGACAACAGAGCAGGGGGAGAGGTGTTTTTGATTAGGGATAACATTATGGCTGGGCTTCGGGAGGATATTCCTGGGAGTACATCCAGGCAAGTTATTTGGTTGGTACTGAGAAATAAGAAAGGGATGACCATCTTACTGGGATTGTATTATAGACTCTCTCCCAATAGTCAGCGGGGAATTGAGACACAATTTTACCGGCAGACCTCAGTTATCTGTAAAAATATAGTTGCAATGATAAGGGGTTTTAACTTTACCAACATGGCCTCGGAGTGCTGTAGTGTTAAGGGCTTGGATGGAAATGTATTTGTTCAGTGTGTACGAGAACATTTCTGATTGAGTTTGTAGGATGTACCTACTAGAGAAGGAACAAAACCTGACCTGTTTCCTTTATTCATTCACAGGATGAGGCTATCACTGGCTCGGCCAGCATTTATTGCTGCGTTTACCCAGTGGGCAGTTAAGAATCAACCACGTTGCTATAGGTCTGGAGTCCCATGCAGACCAGACCAGGTAAGGATGGCATTTTCCTTCCCTAAAGGTCATGAGTGAACCACATGGGTTTTTTCAACAATTGACAATGGATTCCTTGTCGTCACTAGATTATTTTTTCCAGATATTTATTGAATTCACTTTCCAAAATCTGCCGTGATGGGATTCAAACCCAGGTCCCCAGAACGTTATCTGGGTCTCTGGATTAACTGTCTAGTGATAATTTCACTCCATCATCACTGCCTCTTAGGAAATGAGGCAGGGTGAGTGACTGAGTTATCAGTGGGGCAGCACATCAGCACCAAAGATCCCACAGTATTGTGGCTCAGTGGTTAGCGCTGCTTCCTCAGCAACAGAGACCTGGGTTTGATACCAGCCTCAGGCAACTGTCTGTGTTGGAGTTGGCACATTCTCCCCAGTGTTTGTGAGGGTTTCCTTCGGATATTCAAATTTACTCCTACAGTCCAAAGATGTGTAGGTTAGTTGGATGAACCATGTTAAATTTCCCATAGTGTCCAGATGCAGTATATGAGGTTTTGGGATGTGCAGGCAAATCTCTGCCTGATGTGAAAAGATCGTTTTGAGGTCCTGGACAGAGCTCAGTGAGGTGTGGCTGAACGTTTTACATTTCCCGTGGCGGTAAGGGAAGGTCAAAGGTGTGGAGCATGTGTTGGTGGGAGGGTGTGGACCTAACAAGGGAGGTGCAGAGGGAATGGTCTCTGTGGAACGCAGATAGCGGTGGGGAGGGAAATATGTCTATGGTGGGGTCTGACTTTAGGTAGCAGAAATAAGAGGTTAATGCGCTGTATCTGGAGATTAGTGGGGTGGAAGATGAAGACCGCAGGGCTGTATTCTTTATTGTGGCTGGAGGGGTGGGGTAAAGGTGGAGGTGCGGGAAGTGGAGGGTATGTGTTGGAGGGCATTGTTGATCAAGTCGGAGGAAAGTTACGGTCCTTGAAGTAGGCCTTTCTGGGATGTCCTGGAATAGAATCCAAAGAGATTAAACGAATATATCACAGACAAAAGATTAACTGGACCAGAGAATAGGACCGCTTAAAGGTCAACAAGGCTGTCTATGGAACCACAGGGGGTGTGAAATATATGCAAATATTTCACGTCATTTTTACTGGAGAAGTATATGGAAGCTCGAGAGTTTGGAGAAATAAACAGTGATAACTTGAAAAGTGTCCATGTTACAGGGGAAGTGGGACTGGATGTCTTAAATCACATCAAGGTGGATAAAGCCCTGGAACCTGATCAGGTGTATCCTGGAACTTTCTGGAAATCTAGGGAAGTGATTGTTGGGCCTCTCCTGAGGTATTTGTATGTTTGATAGCGACAGGTGAGGTGCCATTATTTTAAAAAAGGTGGTAAGGAGGGGCCATGGAACAAGAGAACAGTGAGCCTGAAGTCAGGCAGGCAAGTTGTTCGAATGGACAGGATATCCATCTATTTGGAAAGGTAAGGAATGATCAGGGAGAGTCACTGTGGCTTTGTACATGCACAATTGTGTTTCACTAACTTGAGTGAGTGTTTTGAAGTGACAAAGAAAATTGATTAAGCCAGGCGGTGAATGTTGTTTATATGGACATTCAACAAGGTTCCACAAAGCAGACTGGGTAGCAGGGTTAGATAACATGGAATGCAGGGAGAGCAAGCCATTACAAAACTACCTTGAAGGTAGGAGACAGAGGATGATGATTGAGGGTTGCTTTGCGGACTGGAGGCCTGTGAGCAGCAGTGTGCTGCAGGGATGGATATTGGGCCCTTAAATAAATGACTTGGATGTGAATATATGAGATATGGTCAGTAGGTTTACAGAAGACACCAAAATTGGAGGTGTAGTGGACAGTGAAGAAGGTTAGTTCAGAATACAACAGGATCTTGATCAGATGGGCCATTGGAGCAAGGAATTGCAGACTGAGTTCAAATTAGATAAATGTGAGCTGTTATATTTTGGAAAGGCAAATCAGGGCAGGACTTATGCACTTAATGGTAAACTCCTGGGGAACATTGCTGAACAATGGGACCTTGGAGTGCAGGTTCATAGTTCCCTGAAAGTAGAGTCACAGGTAGGCAGGGGAGTGAATGCAGCATTTGGTACGCTCCCCGTTATTGGTCAATGCATTGAATGCAGCTGTTGTGATGTCATATTGTGGCTGGACAGGGCACTGATGAAGGCCCTTCTGGAATTCTGTTGTCAGTTCCAATCTCCCTGTTCTTGGAATAATGTTGAGAAACTTGAAAGGGTTCAGAAAACATTTGCAAGGACTTTCCTGGGGTTGGACGATTTGAGCTATTGGGAAAGGCTGAATAGGCTGGGACTATTTTCCCTGGAGATTTGGAGGCTGAGAGGTGATCTTATAAAGTCATGAAGGGCATGGATAAGGTGAGCAGTCAGGGACTTTTTCCCAAGTTCGGTGGCTCCAGAACGAGAGGGTACAGGCTTAAGGTGAGAGGGAAAAGATTTAAAGGGGATTTAAGGGGCATCGTGTTCATGTTGAGGGCATTGCAAGTATGGAATGAGCTGCCAGAGGAAGGGGTGGAGGCTAGTACAATTGCAGCATTTAAAAGGTGTCTGACTGGGTACTTGAAGAGGGAGGTTTTAGAGGGATAAGGGTGAACCGCTGGCAAATGGGACTCCATTAACGCTCTCCGTTAATGGTCAATGCATTGAATACAGAAGCTGGGACGTCATATTGTGGCTGGACAGGACGTTGATTAAGCCACTTCTGGAATTCTGTTTTCAGTTTGAATTTCCCTGTTCTGGGAAGGATGTTGTGAAATTTGAAAAGGTTTGGACAAGATTTACAAAAACGTTACCAGGATTGGAGGATTTGGGCTACAGGGAGGGGCTGAATAGGCTGGGGCTATTTTCTCTCGTGAGTCAAAGACTGAGAGGTAACTTTATGGAGATTTATAAAAGCACCAGGCGCGTGGATAAGGTGAGCAGCTGGCATCCTTTTTCCTCAGGTTAGGTGGGTCCAAAACTAGAGCACATGGGTTTAAGTTGAGAGGGCAAAGATTTAAAAGGGATCGAACTGGCAACGTTTTCAAGCTGAGTGTGGTGTGTGTATGGGAGGGGCTACCAGATGAAGTAGTGGAGGCTGATAAAATCCCAACATTTAAAAGGCTTCCAATTGGGTACATGAATAGGAAGGGTTTTGATGGATACAGGCCAATAGATGGTAAATGGGAATCCATTAGTTTAGGATTCCTTGTTGGCACAGACGAATTGGACCGGAGGTCTGTTTCTTTGATCTTAATAAATTAAGATGCATTCCTCTCTTTTGTGCAGAGCTAGCTGAAGCACAGATAATTATCCTTGGAGCTGAGAATGTGAAGCAGTGATTTTGACCTGGTGCCGATTTTGTTCCAAGGTCTTGAATTTGCAAAGAGAGAGAGGAATTGTTAACCCTGTCACAATTTTTAGTAACTACGTTCAAGTAATTGGCAAATAATACAAGGTGAAAATGTGAACACTATTTTACTCAGTAAGTTCTGAGCATCTGGAACAGTCTGAACGACACAGATTCAGCAGGTATTTTGAAACAGACTTGGAATTTTACTTTTTAAGGAAAGATTTGGGGGTAGTTGGGACAGATTTGCACCATCTACAGAGGGAGAGAGGACAGCCCCAATGGGCTGAATAGCCCCCAGCCCCAGTGCTCTGTGATACTGCCCCATTCACTGTGAATGATGAAGCACATCCCAGGGCAGGGAGAGGGAGGAGCCAACCACTCACCTCTCAATCGGCGCCGGCTTGATTGACGGCAGCTCCAGACCAATAGGAGGAGAGTCTGTGTGGTCCTGCAGCCAATGGGAGTGAATGAGGGGTGTGGCCAGCAAGACAACACCTGTCCATGAGCTGTGCAGGTGCAGTGTCACTGGGTGGGGGTGGGAGAGACAGCAGAGACTGGGACAGAGGCTGTTGGACCTGAATTACAGACTCCCGGTAAATTAAAACCAAAAGAACTGGGATGATGTAAATCAGAAACAACAACCAGGAGGTTCTGGAGAAGCTCAGCAGGTCTGGCAGCATCTGTGACGAGAAATCAGAGTTAACGTTTCAGATCCGGTGTTCCTTCCACAGAACAGATGTTACTGAGAAAAAAAAAGTCCGTTTATGTGCAGAAGATAGTGTGGGGGGATGGGGGCAAGATAAAAGGAGTAAAGGTGGGGATAGAGTGAGAAGAGCGGTTGGATAAAGGAGTGGATAACGATCTGACTGGGGGAGGCTGATTAGCTGTTAATGGAGACTATTAGTGGCTAACCATAGGTAGTGTGTAATGACAGGCTATGTAATAACAAGGCCTGGTGTGTGGGGTGGGGCACTAGGGCGCAAGGACGTGGGAGACTTAGGACCTAAAATTAATGAATTCAGTTTTAAGGTCAGAGGCCTGAAGGGTCCCCCAAGTACAAAATGAGGTTTGTTCTTCCAGCTTACGTTAAAGTTTGGCGCAGGAGAAGTACAGCCGGTCAGACAGTATCCAAGGAGCAGGAGAATTGACATATTGGGCCTGAGCCCTTCAGCAGGAATGTGAGGGTGGGGAAGAGGGTTGACAGATAATAGGATGTGTGTGTGGGGCTGGCGAGAAGGTAGTTGGGAAGGCGATAGGAAGATGCTGGTGGAGGGTAATGGTGAGAGGGTGGAGTGGGTAATTAAGAAGGAAGATGGACAGGTGCGACTGTTCAAGAGGGTGGTGCTGAGTTGGAGGGCTGGATCTGGGATATGGTGGGGGGAGGGGAAATGATGAAACATTGATTCTGTACTTAAAGGGTCCCAAGGTAGAAGATGAGGTATTCTTGCTCCAGGAGTCATGTAGTTAGGATTTTGTGGTGGAGGTGGCCCAGGACATGCATGTCCTTGGCAGAGTGAGAGTGTGGGTTGTAGAAATGGTTGACCACAGGACAGTGGGGTTGATTGGTGCACGTCTCCCAGAAAGGTTCCCTGAAACATTCTGCAAGTTGGCGTCCTGTCTCCCCATTGTAGAGAGCAATGAACACAATAGATGAGGTTATTCAATGTACAGGAAAATCTCTGCTGGATGTGGAAGGGACCTCTGGTGTCTTGGATGGAGGTGAGGGGAAGGTGTGGGCACAGGTTTCACACCTCTTGCAATGGCAGGCAAAGGTGTTGGGAGTGGAGGATGGGTTGGTGGGGAGCATGGATCTAATGCGGAAGTCACAGGGAATGGTCTCTGAGGAATGCTGAAAGGGGTGTGGAGGGAAAGATATCTGTTGGTGGGGTCTGATTGTCGGTGGTGGAAATGGCAGAGGATGATGTGTTGTATCTGGCTGAAAAGCGAGGACTTGGGGGTTCTATCCTTGCTGCGGTTGGAGGGGTGGGGTTCAAGAGCAGAGGTGCAGGAAGTGGTGGAGATACACTGAAGGGTATTGTTGACCACATGGGAGGGGAAATTGCTGTCCTTGAAATACAGGGCCATTTGGTATGTTCTGGAGTGTTCTGCATCAAGCTTCCCTGGAACACTGCATTAAGAATGAGACAGATGTTGGCCAGGGAACAGGCTCGTGTGTTAAAGTGGCAGGCAACTGGAAGCTCAGGGTCTGTTTTGGTCTGAGGGGGAGCATAGATTTGTCCAGATTGCACTTCGTCTCTTTGTAGGGACTGTCAGATTTAGTCCCAATCACCCACTTCATGATGCTAACCTGTAAACTCCTTATTTTCAATTCCCTGCAGCTCCTTATAAACACAAATTCCAGTACCGTTTTAGGTGGAATGTTCCAGATTCTAACAACTGTCTGTTCACCCAGAAACTGCTGAGGTCCATGTTGACTCTGGGGCTACAAAGGATTGAATTGAAAGATGAGATGCTTTTCCTGAGCTCCCATTGAGATGTATTGGAACAGTACAGGAGGCTGAGGGCAGTGTAGGGGTGAGCAGACAATGAAAATGACAGGGCTGCACTGTGAGGGCAGCTTGGCTCAATGAGTGTTTTGGAGTTGGGTGTAAACAGAGCGAGGTGGGACAGGGAGAAGGTGAAGCTGAAACTCCGTTTTGTTTCAGCCCATTCAGAAATTCACATGGTCCCAAAGGGAACAGCCAGTTTGTAAGCGATACCTGTGGAGATTTTGTAACAGTTTTTAAGGTATAACGTATCAACTTAAGTAAAGAATACGGGATTTTGATTACAATGTTTGAAGGGTAGGAAGATTGCTCGCTCATTTAAATTCTCTAAATGAGAATAACTAGCTGAATCTAGAGAGCCTGTGTGACCGGAGTCCTCAGACTCATGGTGTGCTCCTCTTGTACAATGTGGGAAAATTAGGGATGTTTCCAGTGTCCCTGACGGGCTATGTGTGCAGGAAATGTGCCCATCAGCAGCTACTGGGAAACTGCTTTTCAGACCTGGAGCTGAGAGTGGACTCACTGTGGAGCATCTGCAATACTGAGAATGTTATGGACAGCATGTTCAGTGAGTTAGTCACACTGCAGGTGAGGGTTACACAGGCAGAAAGGGAATGGGGGACCATCAGATCAAGTAAAAGGCTCAGGAAGGAAGTGCAGGAGTTCCCAGTGGTTATTCCCTTCCCAAACAGATACTGTATACCGCTTGGGATTCGTGTGGGTGTGTGCGTATGTGTTGGTCTCAGAGGCAATCAGCAACAGCCAATTTCATGACACCGTAGATAGCTCTGCTGCCCAGAACGGGAAGAAAGAGAGTGACAGGGGATTCAATAGTCAGTGATACAGACAGGCACTTCTATGGCCACAGCCATGAATCCAGGATGGTATGTTATCTCCCTGGTGATAGGATCCGCGATATCATGGTGCAGCTACAGGACATTCTGGAGCTGGAGGGTAAACAGCCCGTGGTTGGAGAACACATCAATACCAACGACAGCATGAAACAAAGGGATGAGTGTTTGAAAGCTGGATATTGGGAGAGCAGGGACACATTATAATGCAGCTCCTGAAATGAAATGATGTCAGACTTGCTCCCAGTGCCATGTGCTAGTGAGAGCAGGAATAAGAGGGTAGATCAGCCGGATATGTGGCTGGAGAAATGGTGTACCATGGAAGGGTTTAGATTCTTCAGGCATTGGGAGCGTTTCTGGGTTAGGTGGGAACTGTACCAGCCTGACCGGTTACCCCTGGGCAGAGCTGGGTCAAATCTCCTGGGGGGGGGGGGGGCGCTATTGCCAGTTCCATTGGTGAGGTATTAACTAGTCTGGCAGGGGGTGGGAGCTAAAGTGTCAGGTTAGATGGGTCAGATTCAGGACAGAGAGTGGGAGGTAGAATATTAGTGATGTAGTCAGCGGCTCCGAAAACCAAAGGAAAGGAGGATTAAACGAGGATTGAGTCCCTCTTCATCCATCAGTCCTGACATCCCAGGAATCAGAGTCGACAAAATCTGGAGCTGTACAGCTCTCTGTCTCCAGTGCTTCAGCAAAATGGTGGGAATCTGCAACAAACCCAAGAAGTGCTGGAGATCCCCAGCAGGTCGGGCAGCATCTGAAGCGGTGACACCTGCAGGAAACATTGCAGCCTTGGTCATCTTTTTCGCTGTCCACTAAACCTCCAATTTTGGCGTCATCTGCAAAATTACTAATACCTCCTGTGTTTACATTCAAATCATTGATATAAATGACGGAAAATAATAGATACAGCACCAATCCTTGTGACACTCCACAGGCCTCCTGTCTGAAAAGCATCCCTCCGCCACCACTCTGTCTTCTACTTTTGAGCCAGTTCTGTACTCAAATAGCTGGTTTCTGCTTCATTCCATGAGACCTAACCTTGCTAACCAGTCTCCATGAGAAAGCTTGCCGAATGCCTTACTAAAGTCCACGTTGATCATGTCGACCAGTCTGCCCTCATCAATCATTTTTGTTACTTCAAAAAACATTCTAACCCCTGGAAAACATAACAGTTACAGCACCAGAGTAATCAGCCCATCGTGTCTGTGCAGATCATAATGCCATCCCAAACTAATTCCATCTGCCTGTAACATGATCCATATCCCTGATAACCTATGCCTGCTTATGTGTCTGTCCGAATGCCTCTTAAACTGTGATTGTTTCTGCTTTTCCCATCTCCCAAGAGAATACATTCTAGTCACTGACCACCTTCTGCACAAGACACTTGTCTGACACAACTCCCTTTAAACTTGCACAGATATTGTTGGAAATGCTCAGCAGGTCATGCAGCATCTGTGAAAAAAATCAGTTAAAGTTTCAGGTCTGGTCACCCTCAGAAACGTTATCGCTGATTTCTCTTCACAGATGCTGCTAGACCTGCTGAGCGTTTCCAGAAGCTTCTGTTTCTCTTCCTGGTTTACAACATCTGCAGTTCCGGTTTTCATAGCCTTTAAACTTGCTCCCTCTCTTAAATGTGTGGCTCTAGAATTTGTCATTTCCACCTTGGAAAAAAGATTTACGTTTTCGTTTGGATTCCCCTACCCTGGGAAAAAAGAAACCATGACTAGTCACCCTATCATTGATCCTCATAATTTGATAAAGTTCGATAAAGCCACCTAACGTGTCCAGTGCTGCAGGGAAATAGCCTCAGCTTATTCACACTCTCCCTATGGTTCAAATGTTCCAATCTGGCAACACCCTTGTAAATCTTTTCTGAACTCTTTCAAGTTTCCCAACATCTTTCCTATAGCAGGGAGACTGGAATTGAAAGCAGCGGGCATTCCAAAAGTGGCCAAGCCAATAAACTGTACAACCGAAACATGATCTCCCAGCTCCTGTACTCAATGCACTGCCCAATAACAGCTAGCATACCGCACACCACCTTCACTGACCTGTCTACCTTCAACTACACTTTCAAGGAACTATTAACCTACACTGCACGGTCTGTTTGTTTGTCAATACTTCCCAAGAACTTGCCATTAAGAGGTTGAGTCATATACTGGTAACATCTTTCTGAAATCAGGGAGACTACAATTGAATGCGGTATTCTAACACTGGCCTGACCAATGCCCTACTCAGCCACAACGTGACCTCCTAACCCCTATACTCAGTGACAGAATCCCTGCAGTGTGGAAGCAGGCCTTTCGCCCCATGTGACCATACCAACCATCGGAACAGCATTCCACCCTAACTCTGTAACCTACCATTACCCAAAGCTAATCCACCTAACCTGCATGGCTTTGGATTTGTGGGAGGAAATTAAGAGCACCCAGAGGAAGCCCACGCAGACACACAGGGAGAATGTGCAAACACCACACAGACAGTGGAGTCGAACCAGAGTCCATTTATTGACCAGCACATTCCATTCAATGTTAGTGTCCCAAATTCCATGTTCAGCACCTGATCTCCCTGAAACTTTCCAGGAACTATGCAGTTGTTCTGAGCCCTTCAGAGGGAATTAAGGTGAGGAGGACAAAACACAAACAGGGTTGAGTTGTAGATCTATAAAATAACTCTCCATCTTCCTCCCCGTCTCCCCCCCCCCGCTCTGTCTGTTCCCCCCTCTCTTTGTCGTCGCCCCACCCCCTCATGGGTCGTCCTCCCCTCTGTCGGTCTGATCCCCCATCTGTCGCCCCCTCGGTCTGTCCCTCCTCTCTGTCGTTTGCCCCCTCCAGTGGGTTGCCCCTCTCCTGTCGGTCGTTCCCCCCTCTCCTGTCGGTCGCGCCCCCCACCCTGTCGGTCGCACACCCGCCTCGGTCGGTTGCCCCCTCCTGTCAGTCGCCCACCGCGTCTCTCTCTCCCCCCCACCATCAGTCGCCCCCTCTGTTCCCCTCCTCTCTAATCCTACTTTCTGTCCCTACCTGTTTCTGTGCCACCCCTCTCTATCCCCCCTCTCTTTCCCTACCCATTGCTGTCCCACCCCTGTCAATCCACCCACTCCCTGTCTGCCTACCCTCCCTCCCAAACCCCTAGTTCTGTACTCCCCCACTGGAGGGAAAATATCTTGTCTATTTACCCTATCCATGCCCGGCCTGATTTTTAAAATCTCTTTTAGATCACTGTCTAGCCTCTGAAGCTCCAGAGAAAACAGCCTATCCAACCCTGGCAACATGCTATACTTCTATTCTGACCTCTTTCAGATGGATGTTCTTAAACATGATAGGAAGGAGAACAGAATTCGATGGAATATTGCAAAAGTTGCCGAATCAATGTCCAGTACAGCCGCAATATGACCTCCCAACCCCTATACTCAATGCTCTGACCAATAAAGACAAGCCGGCCAACCGCCGCCTTCACTATTCGATTTACTTGCTACTCTACTGTCAAGGAACTATGAACCTGCACTCCCAAGGGCTCTTTGTTTAGCAGCACTCCCCAGGAACTTACTATTAACTGTAAAGGCCTGCTAAAGTTTGCTTTTCCAAAATGCAGCACCTCACATTTTTCTAAACTGAACTCCTCAGCCCATCACCCATCTGATCTAGATCCCCTTGCACTCTGAGGTAATCTTTTTCCCTGTCTACCACACCTCCCATTTTGGTGTCATCCGCAAACTTACTTACAATACTTATGTTCACATCCAAATCATGGATATAAATGGCGAAAAGTAGTGGATCCAGCACCGATCCTTGTGACACTCCACTGGTCACAGGCCTCCAGCCTGAAAAGCACCCTCTGCGTTCTACTTTTGGGCCAGTTCTGTACTCCATACGATCTAACCTTGCTGACCAGTCTCCCGTGAGGAACCGTGTCGAACGCCTTACTGAAGTCCATGTAGATCATGTCCATGCTCTGACCTCAGCAATCCTCTTTGTTACTTCTTCAAAAAAACTGAGTCAGATTCATGAGACATGATATCCCATGCACAAAGCTGTTATTAATATCCAGGATTTAACTCTGTACATCGGGGTCTGCGTTACCCAGTTATAGGTGTTAATATTCGGGATGAAGTTCAAGTACGGCAGCATTTTGTCTGTGACTGTGTATTGAGTCTTGTTAATGTCACCAACACAATTGAGTTCCTTTTTGAAAGGCGGTCCCCGTATCCCTTGCCCACCAGGAAATGGTGGCAGTGTCCTTACCTCTGGACCAGGAGGATCGAGCTCAGAGTTGAGGAACAGCATCTTTGAAGAGGCTGATTAGAAAACCTGCCCAAGCCACCAGGCCATACTGTCTCCCAGCTGTCCCTGCCTCAGCCTCTAAACAGAACCTTCCTGTAGTTTCTCTCCTGTCAGACTCTCCCATTGCTCAGTTTGTCCAGGATCCCCTCCTGCTGCTGCACTGCTCCTGTCCCTCACTGACCTGTCCATCCCCCAGTGTCCTCCACATTCATTCATTGTTTACAATCTCATTACCCCAGTTCTCCAGCTCCGCCCCTTCCTGTCCATAGAGACGGCTCAATGATTAGCACTGCTGCCTCACAGCACCAGGTACCCGGTTTTGATTCCAGCCAAACCTGGAATTTGTGCATTCTCCCCGTGTCTAAGCGGGTTTCCTCTGGGTGCTCCGGTTTCTGCCCACAATCCCAAAGATGTGCAGGACAGGTGAATTGGCCATTTTAAATTGCCCATAATATTAGTTACATTAGTCAGGGGTAAATATAGGGTAGGGGAATGGGTCTGTGCAAGTTACTGTTTGGAGGGTCGGTATGGACTTGTTTGGCCGAAGGGCCAGTTTCCATACTGTAGGGATTCTGATATATTGGGCAGCAGCTGCTGTCAATCACCCGGACTCCTGTATGATCGGGAGCACGTGCTGTAGGAGGGGAGACCAGTGTATGGGCACAGTGCTGGCCTATTGTGGGAGTATGCACAGTACGGGTCAGTGCCTGGGAAGGAGGCTCTGGTGTATCGGATTAATCTGTCATTGGCATCTTCCGGAGCAGGACCCAGGGGAATGGCCTGTTTCCTGGTATCCTGCCATGTGATCAGACTATCAGTGGGGCAGCATTTTGCAGAAAGTTATCAGAACTCTTTTTTGTGAAGATTCAGGGTTTTTGTAGAAAGTGACAAGGATGGACCTGCAATTTGAGTTCTAATTTGGTTCATTTTAGTAAGACGGGTTTTGGCCAGAGTGTGCAGGAAGCAGTGTATGCAGGGTGGCTGTCATCAGAGGATTCACCAACAACTCCCCTCACCCCACCACCCCCCCCCCCCCTCCCCGGTGGACTCAGAATCAGACTCATTGGTTTGGTTCTTAGTCCGCAGACAAGAGCTAGGAAACTGAATTCAAAGAGAGGACAGAGTGTGTGAGAACCAGGTGTGGAGGAAAGGAGTGAGGAGGTTGGTTTGGATTTCAGTTCACAGAAGAAAGAAATTGTTAGATTGAGAGTTAAAACTTTGGGAAACATGAAACTACAATTTAATACTATAATTATCTTATAAAGATCCATCCTGTATTAATATGGTGAGTTGTTTTCTCAGTTGTAGGATACTGAAAGGGTGGATTTGTGGATGAGAAATTCAAATTGAACTTCATGTTCAGATCTGATAGTTACTTGATCCGTGCCGATCTGAATATTCATTGGCCTTTTCATGTGGAAGGAAAGGGGTGTATTCTGTCCGTGGGCGAATATTCCAAATCTCAGTGTGACTGGAAAAATACTGAGACACAGCCAAGTCCATGTTAGGGTGGTGACTGTGGAGAAAGAGTTCATTTGTTTTTAGAAGTCTGAAAAATCATGGCATGTTTCCCAGGAACAATTAAGCCACAGCTTTGCTTTGTAGAAGGACAAGTCTTTAATTAACCATGCAACCAGAAAGACACAAGGATACCTGCACCATGGGAAACACTATGAAAATGGGATTGTTGTAAAGGAGTTCATTCTCGATCATGGACTGTAATCCATTGGCGTTGTCACGTCGGTTCCAGCGCCGTGGGGAAACACTGGAAATATGATGAATGCAGTGTAGGTTTCAGTTATTAAACTGTAAAAAGTGCAGAACAATTTAAAAGGATGTTGTCAGGGCTCAGGGGTTTGAGTTATAGGGAGAGGTTGGACAAGCGAGGATTTTTTTTGTTTAGAGCAGAGGAAACTGAGTGGGTACTGTTCTAGAAGTGTGTAAGACCATGAGAGGCATGGATAAGGTGAATGCATTCAGTCTTTTCCCAGGGAATCAAGGACTGGAGAGCATCAGTTGAAGGTTAGAGGGGAAAGAATAAAAGAGAAGTTGAGGGCTAACTGTTTTACACAGAGGGTGGTATGTATATGGAATGAGCTGCCAGTGGAAGTGGTTGAGGCGGGTACATTAACAACAGGTAAAAGACATTTGGACAAATACATGGATAGGAAAAGGTCAGAAGCAGGTGGGCCAAGTGCAGGGAAATGGGGTTAGTGTGGATGGACATTCTGGTCGGCATGGGCCAGTTGGACCAAAGGGCCTGTCTCTGCTGTAGGACCCTGACTCCAAGTATATTTACTATTTCTCCGGCTATCTCTGGTAGCACCCTGGGATGTATTCCATCAGGGCAAAGAGACTTATCTAGCTTTAGCTCCATTAGCTTGCCCAGCTCTAATGCTTTGGTGATAATCGTTGTTTCATGGTCCTCACCTTCCTCAGTCTCCTTATCAATTACTGGCATGTTCTTCGTATCCTCCACTGTGAAGACTGACTGCGGTGTACTCATTCCTAAACCCTGCTGGATAAGAATAACTTGGTACAGAACTCTGAGAGGTCTTCTTTGAGTCTTTATTGATGAGATATGGCAGTTACCTGGATAGTGTACATGCAGAACACCTCCAAGCAGCATCAGGTAACTCCCCACCTGTCCGATGTAAAGCTCCCATTCTTATACCTTTTGTGGTTTGGGACTTTGAATAGAGAGTCTCTCTCAGTATTATCTCCATGGCAACGGTCAGTTAGAAAGTCTAGTTCAGTTTCGCACTTTGTGGTTAAAACATACACCCCTGCGGCTCCCTCAAGTATCTGACAGGCACTTCAGTTTCAGTGGGGCTGTCTATCAGGATTCTGATATGGAGGAGCCGGTGTTGGGGTGGGGTGGACAAACTTCTAAATCACACAACACCAGGTTATAGTCCAACAGGTTATTTGGAAGTACAAGCTTTTGGAGTGTGCTGTGATTTGTAACTTGATCAGGATTATCTCTATGGTAACATTTAAGTGCTTCAACAATTACAGAGGCCATATGTTCCCCACACAATAGGTTCCTCTCTAGCAGTGTAAACTGCTATTCCGGCCCTGGGGACAGTTACTCATCACTTTTCTCCCCCAATCCCATCTAGCTTTCTGTTGATCTTTAAAGTTTCTCTAATCTCCTAGTTTCTCCGTAGTCTTTGCCAATTTGTATGCCTTCTATTACAATTTGATAGACTCCCTTATTTCCTGAGCCACTCATGGCAGATTACTCCTTTTTCCTACAGTCCTTCCTTTTCACTGATATATACTTTTGCTGAGCACTTCGAAAAATTCCCCCGTTGTCCATCAACTTTCCCATGGTAAAGTCTTTGCTTTCAGTCTACATTAGCCAACTCCTGCCTCATCCTATTGTAGTCTCCTTTGTCTAAGCACTCGATCTTGGGATTGGATTTAATCTTCCAGCTTTCCAGCTGTGTTCTAAGTTCAACCAGATTTATCAGAAGTCTTTAACCAGATTACGAGGTGAGGCGAAGTTTCCTGGGTGTTTTGTGTTACATTGTCGTATTAAAGTATAGGATGGATGTTCACAACAGAGTATTCTGGACGGTGTGAATGTCCTCACAGTCTAAAACCATAAATCACTGTCTCCCCTCAGTTTAAAATTGCAAAATCATTATCTCCCACTTGCTTCCTCACTATCTAAGTTTGGAACGCTAATCCACCTGACTATCCTGCTTTTTCCAAAATCTCCTTTGGTGAAGGTGGTGAGTTTTGGATTCAGCTTTCCAGTTATTACCGTAAGAAGATGAGCACTGGGCACAGGAGAGGCAATGCAGCCCTTCGAACCAGCCCCACCATTTAATACGGTGATGATTGAGCTCACCTCGGTCTCAGCTGGGTTTTCCCCCCTGCTCTCTCTCACCCTTCATCTCATTGCAAATTCAACATCTGTATCTCTTCATTAAATCTGCTCATTGTCCTGGCATCCACCGCATTTTGAAGAGGGAATGCCACAAATTTGCAACACATTGAGACAAGTACATTCTTCTTCATGAGAATAGAATAGATTCCCTACAGTGCAGAAACAGGGTATTCATCCATCGAGTCCACACCAGCCTATGATGAGCATCCCATTCAGACCCACCCTGTCCCTGTAACCCTGCATTTCCCATGGCTAATGGCCTAACCGGCACATACATGGACACTGTGGCAATTTAGCATAGGCAATACACCTAACCTATACATCTTTGGACTGTGGGAGGAAGCTCGAGCACCCTAGGAAACCCACGCAGACATGGTGAGAACGTGTAAACTCCACACAGTCGCATATGGCTGAAATAAAACCTGGGTCCCTGACGCTGTGTGGCAGCAGTGCTCACCACTCAGTTACCTTTCAGTCTCAATTGCCAGTTCCAGTCCATGAAGCAGCCAGTTACATGCCCCAGTGAATTGAATTCTAACAGCAGCATTGCCCTGGTAGGAGAGATTGAGGAGCTTGAAGCTGTCTTCTCTGAAGTATCTAACATGAAACACTTCAAATGAACAAAATCGTCAAGAGCTCGACAGGATAGATACAAGAAGGATGTGCTCCTAGGCGGGTGATCAGCTCTCCAAGGATCACCTCACTGAATGCCATTCTCTGTACCTGTGTCTCACTTGTGTTCACCGAGACACTCATTCAATCTGACCTCTTTACAAACCCTGCCCTGATATTTCCTTAGAGGGCTCAGAATTAATTATTCACAGAATTGTTACTGTACAAAAGGAGGCTGATTGGCTGATCAGCTCTCCAAAGGAACACCTCACTGAATGCCATTCTTCTCCCTTTACCCCATAAACATTCCAATAACACCAGCGAGTTCACAACTAACCACAGCGATTGGATTGTTTTGTTTGTTCATGGGATCACGGCATCACTTGCTGGGGCAGCATTTGTCATCCATTCTAACTGCCCAGGAGATGGTTCAGATTGTTAACTCAGACAAAAAGACAGAAAGAAAGCTGCACATTTAGATCGCACCTTTGATGACCTGGGGCAATGAAACATGAATCAAATCCAATGATTTCAACCTCAAATCTCTGAAAATACAGACACAAAGCTTCCTACTTGTACCAGGCAGTCTCTCCAGCGTCCTTTATTTCTTGAGAAAGAGGTTTAAGCTGTGTACCCGTTCCTGGTGATTGTAACCTCTGTGTCCTTGTACGATGTATGACTGAACCTTTATTTTCCTGTTCCCTGTGAGCGACATCAGCAGCAGAAACAGGTCCTGACCTGTGCGGGTTTCGGTTGGAGTATTTGTATTGACAAATTCATTCTCACCCTCACATACAGTGTGAAATTGCTGTAAAACAGAAGGAAAGGATTGAGTGAGAACCAACAGAAACACAAAGGCAGTGTGTGTACCTGAGCTGAATGAACCTGGCATGAGGAAAACGTGTCGATAATCACAACTAGTTAGAATCACAGAATCCCTGAGGCGCACAAAGAAACTATTCGGTCCATCGAGTCTGCAATGACCCTACCTCCATAACCCCACATTTTCCATGGTTAGCCCAACCCACCTAACCTACACACTCCAGGCCGTGTTAGCATGGCCAATCCAGCAAACCTGCACATCTGTGGGAGGGTCACATATTATGTGCTCAGGATTGTGGATGAAGGCTCACAAACACTTGACTCTGACACAAATGCTCTTTTTTTTCCAAAATAAAATCTGGGGGCAACTGCAACCGGAAAGATTTCTGATTATCTCATGAGGAAGAGAATTCAAAACTCATGCCATTGACCCAGGGGCGCAGTGAAAGTTACAGAGGTCTGGGAACCATCAGAAATGTAACAGGTTGTGAGCAAGGTGGGGGTGAGACAAGGACAAAAGGACAGTCTGTCACTCGGGGGAAGACCGGAGAGATAAAGCAGCAGAAATGTAATCCCTCAAGGCCACGGGGAATGGAGTTAGGGCTGGGAAAGAAACAAGGAAGCAAGGTGAGCAGCTGCCAAAGAAATACATTGAAAAAACAGATCATAATCACATAGAGGGCAGAGTACACAGTCTGAAATTGTTGCTGTCATTGGTGAGTACAGAACGCTGTAAAACCTGGATCGTTCTATTACAGCCAACACATACAGGATGGACAAAGTGGCCTCAATCTGTGCTGTAACTTACTGACAAATTTACTTGAGTTTAATATTCTGGAGAAGTGTCAAATAAATCGCAATGATCCCATTCTGCAGACTTTAGTCCATAGCCCTGCATGTTCCAGCGTTTCAGTTACATCCATGTCCTTTTATTCTAATGTGATGCTGGCTACTGCCTTTACAAGCCCATCAGTGAGTTCCTGCCCCCCACCATCCACTCCCCTTCTTTCTGAGAATTAGTTTCAATCTAAAACCTCCAGTTTCTGACCTCTCTGTTATGAATAGCTCCTTCCTATTCACTCGATCTGGATTCCTCAGCATCTTATCACTTCAATTAAATCTCAGCTCATCCTCCTCTGAAAACTTCCCCAACTTATCCAACCTTTCCTCAGAGCAGACATTCTCCAATCATGGAAACATTCTGATCAATCTCCTCTGTACCCTCTCTGGTGAGAACACATCAACGTGGGGACTAGGAGTGAGTGCAGTACCTTAATCATGGATTAACTTGTGTTCCTGACATTTCCAGTGTCACCTCCGTGTTCTTGTGGTTGTCGCTGATACAAGAAGTGTTCTGGTTTTCCCACATGGAACTGGATGTGCACTCCATGGGGCTGGGATTCCCTACCATTTGTTAACTAATCCTAAATTAACTTCAGATTAAAACAAGATTATCAGTTACCCAACAATCAACTTCTTTCATTATTCTCAAGTTACTTTTTTAAAATTATTACTATCTAAACACAACAGGCTTTAATTTGCTGAACAAGTATTCAGGTATCTTCTCTGTTAGAATTACTTGAAGATTATTATCTTCAGCTACATTTGGTGAATTGAACACTGATTGTAAATATATGAATATCAAATGGATTTGAGTTTGATGATAATTAATTTAGTCTGACATTCGTGTTGATTAATATCAATATAAACAGCAATGAGGTTGATTCATACCTGCCCTCTGGGCAATTAGGGATGGGCAGGAAATGCTGCCGGGCCAGCGATACCCTCATCCTGTGAATGAATAAAGGAAAATAAAAGTCTCTACCCAGTGTGAATGTGTACATGTTCCACAATGCTGTGAACATTCCCAAAGCTAAGTTCTCTATACGCAAAATAACTTGAAGGACTGCCAATACCATTGTTCATTACTTGGTGTGAAAAGAGAAAAAAAAGTCCTTCAAGTTGTGTTTATGAGTAAATTCATTGGTGTCTCAGCAGGATGGCTGCCTGAGTGAATCCCTTACCCTACCCCCTCCCACCTCCCCCCCCCCCCCCCACACACACACACACACACACACACACACACCACACACACACACACAGCAGGTGAACAGCTTCTCCCCAGTCTGACTGGTTTGGCCCGTTTCCAGGTGGGAATGGGTAAAGAATTCCCTTCTGGCATTCCCCACATTTCCAGAGTCTGTCCCTAGTGTGGCTGCACTAGTGTTTTGATTTCAGATAAGTGCTGGCAGACTGTTATACACACCATTACGCACCCCCCCCCCCCCCCCCCCCCCCCCCCCCAGAACCCAGTATAAGGCAGTAAAACTTTATCTCCTGCTGAGGAAGGACAGCCTGTGTTAGACTGAGTAGGAACACTGAGCAGATTTACCTCAATGACAATTTAATCGGTGACCAGAGCAAGTAAGCAAGTCCACATAAAATGCATTATAGCACAGAGAGAGGCCCATCAAATCCAAGCTGGCTCTCTGTAGCAGAATCCAATATTCTCATTCCCCATACGTCCCCCAAACTCTGCAATTTTATTTCCCTCGGATCTGATCTAATTGTTTTTTATCAATCATTCATCTTCTCTGCTTGCACTACCATAATAGGCAGCATGTTCTGCATATTTCCAGCCAATACAGTCAGCAGAAACACTTGCTCATCTCCCGCTGTATCAAAACTTTACATCTGATCTTAATTCTTGTGCGATCACCTATTGAATACAGATATTTTTTGTCTGCTATATCTAGGTGTGTTATAATCTTATATAGCTTATCAAAAATATATTCAACTTGTTTAATTCAAAGAAATACAAATTTCTTTCCAAATCAATTCAGTGACTGCATTTTCTTCATCAGTGAACCACACCAGTAAGTCTGTACTCCACACTCTGAAGATCACTCATATCATTCAATATTGATGTCTAATTTGTTCCACAAATCCAGACGAGACAAGTTTTCTGCACAACAGCAGTAGTTTTATTATTGGACAGCTGGCGGGAGTTTCAAAATGTCTCTAAAGTAGCCGAGTGTCTACTTGCAGAGACTGTTCTTCATGAATCTCTGCCTTACCCACAGAGACAGTATATTTAATAGGAATTAGACAAAGACATATCAGTCACATGGGCGATTGTCATTACACAGTTTAAAGCAGGTAATTATGACCTTACAAAGCTTGATGAATGGCGATGTCCTGTGATAAAGTGTGAATGGATTACAGAAACTGATTATCGTATTGTTCATGATTATGTGTTGATGGAAGAGATTAAGGCAGAAGGGTTCTTCCTTCAGTAAATGGGGGATTCACTTACCTATGCTAATATGGAGGGGAGGTAAGACAATGGGAGCGGGAGGCAGTTTAACAGGGTTGTGCCCAGGGCTCTCAGTCTTGTCTGGAAAGGGCAAATTCCTCTGTCTGGGGTTACGGGGGAATCCACATGTGTGGCTGCAATGCGTTCTATTTGAAGGTACAGTCCGCCTCCCCCTACTGAGGTGTTCTGTCTGTATTGTAAGAGTACAGGCCTCGTACTGTTACAATGCAGCAGTAAGGCTTTTGGCAGGAGAATGTTTAACCCTTGAGTCGCCAATGCATCCTGAAAGAAAGCAAAGTATGGAACTGGCCCCTCTGTGGTATTTTAAATTCCCCATTCTGACCAGAATCTGGTGACCAGAATTGGATGCAATGATTGACTGTGACCTAACTAGAGCTTTGTCAATGGTCAGCATCTATTCCATGAGTTTGTTATCATTCCCTCTATTAATGAAGCCCAGTATCCTATACGTTTACTCAAAACACTTTATGTTCTCTCTCCTAAATGATTTGTACACATTGTCCCCATCCTGCTGTCCTGCTCCCTGTGTCTGTTCCAATCAAATATATATTCCCTTTCTACATTGCTTCTCTCAAAATGCATCAACTTACTATGTGTTCTAATGAAGAGACATATTCCACTCAAAATATTATCTCTTGCTCGACACATTCTACACGCCCCGGAAAACAGAACAGGACAGCACTGGGATAATCGGCCCACTATGTCTGTACGGATCATGATACCATTCCAAACTAATTCCATCTGCCTGTATATGGTCCATATCCCTGCCAACCCATGTCTGCTTATGTGTCTGCCCAAATGCCTCTTAAACATTGTGATTGTTTCTGCTTTTACCAACTCTCAGGCAAGTACATTCTAGTCACTGACCACCTCTGGAGAAGAAACTTGCCCGACATAACTTCCTTTAAACCTGCACAGACATTGTTGGAAATGCTCAGCAGGTCATGCAGCATCTGTGAAGAAAAATCAGTTAATGTTTCGGGTCTGGTCACACTTCCTCAGAAACGTTATCGCTGATTTCTCTTCACAGATGCTGGTAGACCTGCTGAACTTTTCACAAAAATGTTTTTGTTTTTGGTTTACAGCATCTGCAGTTGTTTTGGTTTTCATTCCTTTAAACGTCCCCCTCTCCCCTTAAACCTACGGCCTCTAGAATTTGTCGTTTCCCACCTTGGAAAAAGAGTCAGATTATTCACTCTGTGCCTCTTGGTTCACCCCGCAGCCACTGACTTTCTAGTGACAACAACCCAAGATGTTCCAACCTCTCCCAATCCAGACAACATCCTGGTAAACCTGTTTCAACCTCTCCAAAGCCTCCACATCCTCCTTATGTGGTGATCAAAACGGCACACAAATACCCCAAAGGTGGCCTAATTACAGTTTTATATTCACTCCCCTGACAGAAGAAGGCAAGCCTGCCATCCACCTCCTTCACCACTTTCAGGGAGCTGTGAACGTGCACCTGAAGATCCCTCTGTATATCAATGCTGCTCAGGGCCCTTCCGTTTAGTGTATACATTCCCTCTTGCAATGTGCCTCCCAAAATGCATCACCACACATTTGTCCAAATCAGATATATCTGTATTTTCTCCGTATAACCTTCTAACTGATCTTTCTTGCTGTGTCCTTTGACAACATTCTTCACTGTTCACAGCTTCATCAATTGTACCATCTACAAACTTGCTAATTCAGTTGTTTACATTTTCTTGCTAATCACTGATATATGTTGCAAACAACAGATGTCCCAGTTCTGATCCTTGTGGAACAGAGACACTGGCCACAGACCTCCAGCCAGCAACATGTCCCTGCACAACTGTTGCTGGAGAAGTATCAAAGAGGAGCCTGAGTTTAGCAGTGCGGTGACCTTTATACAGCGCTCCTCATTTAAGCATGGTGGGAGAGTCCCTCTCGAGAACTCTGTGGCTTCCCCAGCCAAGTACAGCTGGGTTTCCTTCATGCTTTCCGCTAATATTTTCACTCGACCTGATCTCCTGGGTTTGGAATGTTAGCTCGGATATTTCTGTGCTCCCTTTCCCAGTTTCTGATTCGCTGTCCCTCTGCAACTTCCCCTCTCAGCTCATGCAGTGCTTTGCCAGTTCATTCAAGAATTGTTTGACCCTATCCTTGCCATTGGACATCTCGGGCACTCCCACTGCCACACCCTGTGGCACCTGCGTAGTCCGTCCGGTCACTAATTCAAAGGGGGACTGCCTTGTTCCCTTTGCTGGGGTTGATGTTAATTTAATTAGGATGGTGGGAGAGTACTCTAACCCATCTCTGCCTGTCTCTGGGAGGGCCTTAGTCAGACTAGCTTTCAGTGTCTGCTTCATTCCTTCTGCTGTCCCGAGCTCTGGGGGGTGGTATGGGAGATGGGGTTTCTGTTCAGTACCAAACAGGCCACAGAGCTTTTAACTACGTTCCCTGTAACATGTTCCCTTGGTCAAAATCTGCAGGGAATGCTTCCACCCACTGCGTAAACCTGTTTATTAAGACCCAGCAGGATTTCCTTCCCTGGATTGGGATGGGTGTCTGTGTCAAATCCATCTGTAATTGTTCCATGGGCCCCTGGGTCCCTGCTGCTGCCTCCATTTTATCCTGATTGCTTTCCCTGGCTCACACTGTGAACACACTACACACCTTCGACAAAACCTTGCTTATCTCTCCCTGTTCCAGGCCTCCCCTGTATGGAGCATCTGATATTGCATTGTATCCTGCTAAATATGGGCTGACCCATGATATGGTTTTAATAATGTTTGCTTTATACAGTGTGGTGGCACTGCTGGATCATCCAGACTCTGTCTTGTCCTATTACTGCCCCACCTTTTTCCCATTCCTCTTTCTCCTGTTGTGGGACTGTTTCTGGGAATATCTTTAAACCTTCCTCTCTCACTTCTGCAGCTCCTGCCACTGCCATCTCCTCAAATTTCTGCACTGTTTCAGTCAGTATTTACCCTGCCTTATCCACATACTCACTGCCCTGTTGGTGTGGGGTTTCTACTTTCCTGTGAGCTCTAATTTATTATTGTTGTTGCTTCATTGGGAAAGTTAGCTGCTTCCACTAACTTCTGACCGGTTCCTCATGCTCTATGTGGCCCCAGACAAGGTGATGTACCCTCACCGAGCCCAGACCAACACATGGTCATGAACAATACCAAAGGCATGCTGACTGTCTGTGTATATGCTGACTCCCTGACCCCTGGCTAATGTCCGTGCTTCTGTCAGGGCTTGTGATGGTTCTGCCATTCTGGCCTCCACAAAAGGCCTCCAATAATTAAACAATCTAAAGTTTGCCTTACCCCTTTGCGATGTGCAGATGGATAGTTTTAAAATCATGGTCTTTCGTTCCAATGGGATTATCCCCTCTGCTTCCTGATTTGATCTCCCTGATATGATGTCCCAGGTACGCCTCTACTTACCTTCCCAGTTGCACTCTCTGTGGGTTAATTTTAAGCCCGGCCTGCCTGAACTGACACAATACTATGTTTAATATTTGGATATGTTCTTTCTCACCAACTGAGGTAATGAGGTGTTGGTAAGATTAAATAGACTAACTCCATCAGCCATACATCGGTGGGATATAATGGAATATTATGGGATCCCTGAGATAACTGGATCCAGGTGTACTGTTTTCCTTTGATAGTAAACACCAGCTTATTCTGCCATTATGGACCAGAACCCATTCACAATAACAAGGGCTGAGACTATATCCTGTTGCGATTTCAATCCATTAATATACAGTGGTGTGGTTTGCTACTGTAGGATACTCTTTAGAGGCGGATTTACTGAGGAGGTATAATCAATAGTGAGTGGGATGAGCCGTCTGGATTCAGTGAATTAGTCTGGGATACTGTCGGTCTGACTGATTCCCTGCTTCTCTCAATCTGTTACTGTCACAATTACTGCCTCCTCAGCCCAGCTTTAATGGATCCTGTGTGTGGGGGAGTGAGAGGGCCCTCGATCTTACAGGATCCACAGATAATAACCACATTCCTGTTTGAGTTCCCCACACTGCTGTTTGGGTCCTAGCTATAACTCCCCAGATTCCCTGACTGTTCCAGTCTCCCTGCAATACAACTACTCTGAAGATGTCGCCTCTCCTTTGCATCCTGTCTCAGGCCTTCCAGGTTGTTCCCATATTACAGTTCAGGTCTCTACAACATCAATAGTTGCTCCGAACTGTTCTAAAATGGCAACTCCCAGAATGGTCCCTTCCTCAGTTTCACACTCCCATATCTGAGTATATTTTGCCATATCGGTGATCTGCATCGGGTTATTTTATCCAGCTTCCTCGATTCCCTCTCCAAATGCTCTCATTTTAGTAATTGAGAGGGTGGGGGCAAATCCATATCGGTAACTGATATAGCTGCTCCTGTATTAATATTTATTAATACAGCAAACACAGCATCAATAAATATTCATGGGCTCTGCATGTGCCTACGTGAGCACATGCCACACACAATGTGAACATCTATCTTCCTCTCTCTGCCTCCGTTCCTTGGCTATGTGCCCTTTCCTGCTTCCCTTGTAACATTGTGGGTCTGATTACCCTCCCTGTATTGAATCTATTCTTCTGTGTTTCTGCGTTTGCCTCAGCTCTCATGACCAATTCAGCATTTGGTTAGAATTATCTCCCACTGGGAGTCCCATGTTATAATTACAGTTAAATGGGGTCCCATGTCATCTTTTAAACACATCAAACTATTTCATCATCACACTTTGGGGTTTGGTAATCCCCCGTGTTCCTTACACACCTCAGGCTTCCTCTCTGTATGATTCTTGATATTACCCTTGGCTCCATGAGTCACCAAGGTTATTTTAGACCATTCAGCCTGTCCCCTCCCATAGTGTGTCCCTGCAATATCTGTAAATGCCTGGAGGCACTGGTCAGCTGTGCACTGGGGGGAACCGGCTCACACCCTCAACCCTCTCATTGCAGGGACAGATTCTGCTGTACACGTCAGGGTATCTTGGCCTGAGAGATCTTGGCTGACACCATCATCGGTGAGACTGTGTACCTCAATTAAATAATCCAT
Organism: Hemiscyllium ocellatum; assembly: GCF_020745735.1. Taxonomy (NCBI): domain Eukaryota; kingdom Metazoa; phylum Chordata; class Chondrichthyes; order Orectolobiformes; family Hemiscylliidae; genus Hemiscyllium; species Hemiscyllium ocellatum. Next base: position 2,648 of record NW_026867722.1, on the reverse strand, counting down.
ATTGTCTCAATAAGGCCCATTAATACCATTTCTCTATCAGGCTGGGTGTCATTCACCACACCTGTCATTCAGCCGGGTTAAACGGTTCAGGTTTGGTTTCTGTCAGTTCCCTTTGTTGCTCCCTACTGTCGAGCCACGTTGAGCTTTGATGCCGAGCGGTGCCATGGACACGGCCTTCTGGGCCTTACAGGGCAGTGGGTCATCCCACCCATTGCCGTCCCTCTGTCCATACGTGGGCGCTTCAACATCTAACCCGTTCTACCCCGTGTCACCATCCTCACTGCCTTCTGAGGAGAGCGGGCACTAGGTACATCCCCCACTGTGACTGCCAGCTGGCCCTTTGGCTTTAAGGCCTCACGTCTGAGAGGCACCACCTTCACTTGTTCCCTATTCCCCCATAAATAAATGGAACACATTCTGTCCTTCCGGAATAACACAGAACAAATGTGAATTTGGTTTACTTGAAATATTTATAACTTGACATTCACTTTACAGATCTATAGAGGTGAGAATTGTACTGTGATTATTAAGTGAATTTAACATGATCATACAGTGAAAATAACTCTTAACGTCACGACAATGAATGAACTGAATAATATGTGATCATTTGTACCAGTTCTTGCAATGAAAAATTCGATTTTATTTTAATGCTTGTCACCCATTACACCATGGGCATTGTTATTAGGAATAAAGTAATGGAAGGATATCAGAGAAAATAAATAAGACTTTAATTTTTAGCTTCACTGCAATAATGAACCAAACAATATTTGGAAATATGGTTAAACTACATAACAAAGTTTCCAGTGTCATTATTGAAGTGAAAACTATTTCAGTTTGCAAGTGTTTTTGCTCTAAGAATAATTGGAAATGAATTGTGATTATGAATTGACCATTTAAAATGTACTTTGAAGAGAATAATTAGATATATTTTGGAGGAAATTAGGGAAGTAAATAAGTATGTTAACTTGTATTAATAGTTTAAAATGTTGGAAGTTGACTAGGATTATTTGATTGAGAGAGGCTGCAAGATTATAAAGACTAATTCACCTTTTTCATTGCATTGTTGGTTTCACTAGAATCTGTTGTGGTCTAAGCTCTTGTTGTGTGCAATGGACTGTCACTAATAGCTTCATTTAAACCTGCGAGTCTCAGATCAGGTTTCCTTTGTCTGTAAGTCAGTCTGTAAGTGCGCGACACACCTGCTTTTCTGAGGGGAAACAGAGACTCTTTTCAAAGGAAATAGTGGCAGTTCACACACCATCGGCAGGGAAGTGTTTTTCTGAAGAATTTCATTGTCTATCTATAAACCGATGGTACCTGTGTTTGTCAGTTTGTGGAGAATTCAGCCCTTTGTCTGAGCTGTTTTATACAAGCAGTTGTTTCATTATGTCTTTGCCAAGAATGTTGTTTATTTCCCCCCTTTACTGTGATTGTGCAGGTTAGAATATTCTGTGAATCAATAATGTTCAGTAACTGAACATTGAATAGTTTAGACTCTAACAGAGCAGTTGCCTTGTTTTCAGCTAATTATTCTTTTTTTTTATTTCCTGGTTGTGTTGAATGTTACAGAAACAGGCTCTGAGCAATGTTTCCATTCACTTTTGTGGAGTCACTGACAGCCACGTGGTCAGTCAGTTTCAGGCTGATGATCAGTTTATCTGTCCTATTAGATGGTGGTCACTTGCTCAGTTTCCGATGGCTCACCTCACATCAGTCCCGTCAGCTGCTGAAACCCTGTATCAACAGCATTTGTTCCCTGTCACCTGTGACTACACCAATACAGTCCCAGCTTGTCTCCCACATTCAACCTCCATTACCTCATGATCACCTCAGATTCTACTGTCTGTGTCCTTGCAGCAAGTTGTGGTCAGACACCTACCTCAGTTTTAACCTGATCTATATTATTTCATGAAAGAAATTTTCAAAATTTGGTTCACTGCTTTTAAACCTACCCGGGCCTTCACCCTGTCCTCCCTGTGAAATTCCACACTCCTTGGGGTAACTGCACTTATCCAATTCCAGCTGTGTGAGGGTTTCTTACTTTGTTCACCTCCCTGTTGGATGCTGTATTTCAGTTGCCTTGAACCTAAACTTGGTCATTCTCTTCCCCCATTCCCTTCAACGCTCCTTAATTCTCCCTGTTTGATCAAGGTTTTGGTTCCACCCTTTGTAGCTCGAACATCCTGTAATTGCTGAACTGTTAATGCAGAGACCCAGCGAATATTCTGGGGTCCCTCATTCGAATCCCACCACGACAGATGTGGAACTTAATTTAATAATCATCTAGAATTATGAATCTATTGATAAAATTATTTTTGATTGTCAGGAAAAACCCATCTGGATCACTGGTGCCCTTTAGGGAAGGAAACTGCCAACCTGACCTGTCTGGCCTACATGTGACTCGTGACCCACAGCAATGTGGTTGATCTTACCTCCTCTCTGGGGATAATGTTGCCCACAGCCAGTGGCACTTACATCCCAGTGAATGAATTTGAAACAAAGCTCTCATCCGGGGATCATGTGTGAGAGAAGCAGAAGGTGACCATTCGGCCCCTCGAGCCCAACCATTCAATAAGACCAGGCCTGATCTGTTAGTGATTTGTCATCCATCTCCCCTCAACGTCCCTTCACAAAATCTATCAACTTGT